>NW_028115010.1:0-45444 GCF_964273445.1 Streptopelia decaocto
AAAATTCCAGTTGAAATTAAGTCCCTTAAAAATTTTCCAATTTTTGTCCCAATTCTTCCCATTCCCATTGAAACTTTTCAAATCCCTCTCAAAATTGTTGAAATTCTGTTGAAGCTTTTAAAATTCTCTCTAGAATTTTCAAAATCCATGTCCACATGTTTACAATTTCACGTCAAAAAATTGCTAAAATTCCAGTTGAAATTTTTTCAAAGTCCCTTAAAAATTTTCCAATTTTTGTCCCAATTCTTCCCATTCCCATTGAAACTTTTCAAATCCCTCTCAAAATCGTTGAAATTCTCTTGAAGCTTTTAAAATTCTCTCTAGAATTTTCAAAATCCATGTCCACATGTTTACAATTTCACGTCAAAAAATTGCTAAAATTCCAGTTGAAATTTTTTCAAAGTCCCTTCAAAATTTTCCAATTTTTGTCCCAATTCTTCCCATTCCCATTGAAACTTTTCAAATCCCTCTCAAAATTGTTGAAATTCTGTTGAAGCTTTTAAAATTCTCTCTAGAAGTTTCAAAATCCATGTCCACATGTTTACAATTTCACGTCAAAAAATTGCTAAAATTCCAGTTGCAATTTTTTCAAAGTCCCTTAAAAATTTTCCAATTTTTGTCCCAATTCTTCCCATTCCCATTTAAACTTTTCAAATCCCTCTCAAAATTGTTGAAATTCTGTTGAAGCTTTTAAAATTCTCTCTAGAATTTTCAAAATCCATGTCCACATGTTTACAATTTCACGTCAAAAAATTGCTAAAATTCCAGTTGAAATTTTTTCAAAGTCCCTTAAAAATTTTCCAATTTTTGTCCCAATTCTTCCCATTCCCATTGAAACTTTTCAAATCCCTCTCAAAATTGTTGAAATTCTGTTGAAGCTTTTAAAATTCTCTCTAGAATTTTCAAAATCCATGTCCACATGTTTACAATTTCACGTCAAAAAATTGCTAAAATTCCAGTTGCAATTTTTTCAAAGTCCCTTAAAAATTTTCCAATTTTTGTCCCAATTCTTCCCATTCCCATTGAAACTTTTCAAATCCCTCTCAAAATTGTTGAAATTCTGTTGAAGCTTTTAAAATTCTCTCTAGAAGTTTCAAAATCCATGTCCACATGTTTACAATTTCACGTCAAAAAATTGCTAAAATTCCAGTTTAAATTTTTTTAAAGTCCCTTAAAAATTTTCCAATTTTTGTCCCAATTCTTCCCATTCCCATTGAAACTTTTCAAATCCCTCTCAAAATTGTTGAAATTCTGTTGAAGCTTTTAAAAATCTCTCTAGAATTTTCAAAATCCATGTCCACATGTTTACAATTTCACGTCAAAAAATGGCTAAAATTCCAGTTGAAATCTTTTCAAAGTCCCTGAAAAATTTTCCAATTTTTGTCCCAATTCTTCCCATTCCCATTGAAACTTTTCAAATCCCTCTCAAAACTGTTGAAATTCTGTTGAAGCTTTTAAAATTCTCTCTAGAAGTTTCAAAATCCATGTCCACATGTTTACAATTTCACGTCAAAAAATGGCTAAAATTCCAGTTGAAATTAAGTCCCTTAAAAATTTTCCAATTTTTGTCCCAATTCTTCCCATTCCCATTGAAACTTTTCAAATCCCTCTCAAAATTGTTGAAATTCTGTTGAAGCTTTTAAAATTCTCTCTAGAATTTTCAAAATCCATGTCCACATGTTTACGATTTCACGTCAAAAAATTGCTAAAATTCCAGTTGAAATTTTTTCAAAGTCCCTGAAAAATTTTCCAATTTTTGTCCCAATTCTTCCCATTCCCATTGAAACTTTTCAAATCCCTCTCCAAATTGTTGAAATTCTGTTGAAGCTTTTAAAATTCTCTCTAGAAGTTTCAAAATCCATGTCCACATGTTTACAATTTCACGTCAAAAAATGGCTAAAATTCCAGTTGAAATTTTTTCAAAGTCCCTTAAAAATTTTCCAATTTTTGTCCCAATTCTTCCCATTCCCATTGAAACTTTTCAAATCCCTCTCCAAATTGTTGAAATTCTGTTGAAGCTTTTAAAATTCTCTCTAGAATTTTCAAAATCCATGTCCACATGTTTACAATTTCACGTCAAAAAATTGCTAAAATTCCAGTTGCAATTTTTTCAAAGTCCCTTAAAAATTTTCCAATTTTTGTCCCAATTCTTCCCATTCCCATTGAAACTTTTCAAATCCCTCTCAAAATTGTTGAAATTCTCTTGAAGCTTTTAAAAATCTCTCTAGAATTTTCAAAATCCATGTCCACATGTTTACAATTTCACGTCAAAAAATGGCTAAAATTCCAGTTGCAATTTTTTCAAAGTCCCTTAAAAATTTTCCAATTTTTGTCCCAATTCTTCCCATTCCATTGAAACTTTTCAAATCCCTCTCCAAATTGTTGAAATTCTGTTGAAGCTTTTAAAATTCTCTCTAGAAGTTTCAAAATCCATGTCCACATGTTTACAATTTCACGTCCAAATTGCTAAAATTCCAGTTGAAATTTTTTCAAAGTCCCTTAAAAATTTTCCAATTTTTGTCCCAATTCTTCCCATTCCCATTGAAACTTTTCAAATCCCTCTCCAAATTGTTGAAATTCTCTTGAAGCTTTTAAAATTCTCTCTAGAATTTTCAAAATCCACTCCAACATGTTTACAATTTCACGTCAAAAAATTGCTAAAATTCCAGTTGAAATTTTTTCAAAGTCCCTTAAAAATTTTCCAATTTTTGTCCCAATTCTTCCCATTCCCATTGAAACTTTTCAAATCCCTCTCCAAACTGTTGAAATTCTCTTGAAGCTTTTAAAATTCTCTCTAGAATTTTCAAAATCCATGTCCACATGTTTACAATTTCACGTCAAAAAATTGTTAAAATTCCAGTTGAAATTAAGTCCCTTAAAAATTTTCCAATTTTTGTCCCAATTCTTCCCATTCCCATTGAAACTTTTCAAATCCCTCTCAAAATTGTTGAAATTCTCTTGAAGCTTTTAAAATTCTCTCTAGAATTTTCAAAATCCATGTCCACATGTTTACAATTTCACGTCAAAAAATTGCTAAAATTCCAGTTGAAATTTTTTCAAAGTCCCTTAAAAATTTTCCAATTTTTGTCCCAATTCTTCCCATTCCCATTGAAACTTTTCAAATCCCTCTCCAAATTGTTGAAATTCTGTTGAAGCTTTTAAAATTCTCTCTAGAATTTTCAAAATCCACTTCAACATGTTTACAATTTCACGTCAAAAAATTGCTAAAATTCCAGTTGAAATTTTTTCAAAGTCCCTTAAAAATTTTCCAATTTTTGTCCCAATTCTTCCCATTCCCATTGAAACTTTTCAAATCCCTCTCAAAATTGTTGAAATTCTCTTGAAGCTTTTAAAATTCTCTCTAGAATTTTCAAAATCCATGTCCACATGTTTACAATTTCACGTCAAAAAATTGCTAAAATTCCAGTTGCAATTTTTTCAAAGTCCCTGAAAAATTTTCCAATTTTTGTCCCAATTCTTCCCATTCCCATTGAAACTTTTCAAATCCCTCTCAAAATTGTTGAAATTCTGTTGAAGCTTTTAAAATTCTCTCTAGAATTTTCAAAATCCATGTCCACATGTTTACAATTTCACGTCAAAAAATTGCTAAAATTCCAGTTGAAATTTTTTCAAAGTCCCTGAAAAATTTTCCAATTTTTGTCCCAATTCTTCCCATTCCCATTGAAACTTTTCAAATCCCTCTCAAAATCGTTGAAATTCTGTTGAAGCTTTTAAAATTCTCTCTAGAATTTTCAAAATCCATGTCCACATGTTTACAATTTCACGTCAAAAAATGGCTAAAATTCCAGTTGAAATTTTTTCAAAGTCCCTTAAAAATTTTCCAATTTTTGTCCCAATTCTTCCCATTCCCATTGAAACTTTTCAAATCCCTCTCAAAATCGTTGAAATTCTGTTGAAGCTTTTAAAATTCTCTCTAGAATTTTCAAAATCCATGTCCACATGTTTACAATTTCACGTCAAAAAATTGCTAAAATTCCAGTTGAAATTAAGTCCCTTAAAAATTTTCCAATTTTTGTCCCAATTCTTCCCATTCCCATTGAAACTTTTCAAATCCCTCTCAAAATTGTTGAAATTCTGTTGAAGCTTTTAAAATTCTCTCTAGAATTTTCAAAATCCATGTCCACATGTTTACAATTTCACGTCAAAAAATTGCTAAAATTCCAGTTGCAATTTTTTCAAAGTCCCTTAAAAATTTTCCAATTTTTGTCCCAATTCTTCCCATTCCCATTTAAACTTTTCAAATCCCTCTCAAAATTGTTGAAATTCTGTTGAAGCTTTTAAAATTCTCTCTAGAATTTTCAAAATCCATGTCCACATGTTTACAATTTCACGTCAAAAAATTGCTAAAATTCCAGTTGAAATTTTTTCAAAGTCCCTTAAAAATTTTCCAATTTTTGTCCCAATTCTTCCCATTCCCATTGAAACTTTTCAAATCCCTCTCCAAATTGTTGAAATTCTGTTGAAGCTTTTAAAATTCTCTCTAGAATTTTCAAAATCCATGTCCACATGTTTACAATTTCACGTCAAAAAATGGCTAAAATTCCAGTTGAAATTTTTTCAAAGTCCCTTAAAAATTTTCCAATTTTTGTCCCAATTCTTCCCATTCCCATTGAAACTTTTCAAATCCCTCTCCAAATTGTTGAAATTCTGTTGAAGCTTTTAAAATTCTCTCTAGAAGTTTCAAAATCCATGTCCACATGTTTACAATTTCACGTCAAAAAATTGCTAAAATTCCAGTTGAAATTTTTTCAAAGTCCCTTAAAAATTTTCCAATTTTTGTCCCAATTCTTCCCATTCCCATTGAAACTTTTCAAATCCCTCTCCAAATTGTTGAAATTCTCTTGAAGCTTTTAAAATTCTCTCTAGAATTTTCAAAATCCATGTCCACATGTTTACAATTTCACGTCAAAAAATTGCTAAAATTCCAGTTGAAATTTTTTCAAAGTCCCTTAAAAATTTTCCAATTTTTGTCCCAATTCTTCCCATTCCCATTGAAACTTTTCAAATCCCTCTCAAAATTGTTGAAATTCTGTTGAAGCTTTTAAAATTCTCTCTAGAATTTTCAAAATCCATGTCCACATGTTTACAATTTCACGTCAAAAAATTGCTAAAATTCCAGATGCAATTTTTTCAAAGTCCCTTAAAAATTTTCCAATTTTTGTCCCAATTCTTCCCATTCCCATTGAAACTTTTCAAATCCCTCTCAAAATTGTTGAAATTCTGTTGAAGCTTTTAAAATTCTCTCTAGAATTTTCAAAATCCATGTCCACATGTTTACAATTTCACGTCAAAAAATTGCTAAAATTCCAGTTGAAATTTTTTCAAAGTCCCTGAAAAATTTTCCAATTTTTGTCCCAATTCTTCCCATTCCCATTGAAACTTTTCAAATCCCTCTCAATATCGTTGAAATTCTGTTGAAGCTTTTAAAATTCTCTCTAGAATTTTCAAAATCCATGTCCACATGTTTACAATTTCACGTCAAAAAATGGCTAAAATTCCAGTTGAAATTTTTTCAAAGTCCCTTAAAAATTTTCCAATTTTTGTCCCAATTCTTCCCATTCCCATTGAAACTTTTCAAATCCCTCTCAAAATCGTTGAAATTCTGTTGAAGCTTTTAAAATTCTCTCTAGAATTTTCAAAATCCATGTCCACATGTTTACAATTTCACGTCAAAAAATTGCTAAAATTCCAGTTGAAATTAAGTCCCTTAAAAATTTTCCAATTTTTGTCCCAATTCTTCCCATTCCCATTGAAACTTTTCAAATCCCTCTCAAAATTGTTGAAATTCTGTTGAAGCTTTTAAAATTCTCTCTAGAATTTTCAAAATCCATGGCCACATGTTTACAATTTCACGTCAAAAAATTGCTAAAATTCCAGTTGCAATTTTTTCAAAGTCCCTTAAAAATTTTCCAATTTTTGTCCCAATTCTTCCCATTCCCATTGAAACTTTTCAAATCCCTCTCCAAATTGTTGAAATTCTGTTGATGCCTTTAAAATTCTCTCTAGAATTTTCAAAATCCATGTCCACATGTTTACAATTTCACGTCAAAAAATTGCTAAAATTCCAGTTGCAATTTTTTCAAAGTCCCTTAAAAATTTTCCAATTTTTGTCCCAATTCTTCCCATTCCCATTGAAACTTTTCAAATCCCTCTCCAAATTGTTGAAATTCTCTTGAAGCTTTTAAAATTCTCTCTAGAATTTTCAAAATCCATGTCCACATGTTTACAATTTCACGTCAAAAAATTGCTAAAATTCCAGTTGAAATTAAGTCCCTTAAAAATTTTCCAATTTTTGTCCCAATTCTTCCCATTCCCATTGAAACTTTTCAAATCCCTCTCAAAATTGTTGAAATTCTCTTGAAGCTTTTAAAATTCTCTCTAGAATTTTCAAAATCCATGTCCACATGTTTACAATTTCACGTCAAAAAATTGCTAAAATTCCAGTTGAAATTTTTTCAAAGTCCCTTAAAAATTTTCCAATTTTTGTCCCAATTCTTCCCATTCCCATTGAAACTTTTCAAATCCCTCTCCAAATTGTTGAAATTCTCTTGAAGCTTTTAAAATTCTCTCTAGAATTTTCAAAATCCATGTCCACATGTTTACAATTTCACGTCAAAAAATGGCTAAAATTCCAGTTCAAATTTTTTCAAAGTCCCTTAAAAATTTTCCAATTTTTGTCCCAATTCTTCCCATTCCCATTGAAACTTTTCAAATCCCTCTCAAAATTGTTGAAATTCTGTTGAAGCTTTTAAAAATCTCTCTAGAATTTTCAAAATCCATGTCCACATGTTTACAATTTCACGTCAAAAAATGGCTAAAATTCCAGTTGAAATTTTTTCAAAGTCCCTTCAAAATTTTCCAATTTTTGTCCCAATTCTTCCCATTCCCATTGAAACTTTTCAAATCCCTCTCAAAATTGTTGAAATTCTGTTGAAGCTTTTAAAATTCTCTCTAGAATTTTCAAAATCCACTTCAACATGTTTACAATTTCACGTCAAAAAATGGCTAAAATTCCAGTTGCAATTTTTTCAAAGTCCCTTAAAAATTTTCCAATTTTTGTCCCAATTCTTCCCATTCCCATTGAAACTTTTCAAATCCCTCTCAAAATTGTTGAAATTCTGTTGAAGCTTTTAAAATTCTCTCTAGAATTTTCAAAATCCATGTCCACATGTTTACAATTTCACGTCAAAAAATTGCTAAAATTCCAGTTGAAATTAAGTCCCTTAAAAATTTTCCAATTTTTGTCCCAATTCTTCCCATTCCCATTGAAACTTTTCAAATCCCTCTCAAAATTGTTGAAATTCTCTTGAAGCTTTTAAAATTCTCTCTAGAATTTTCAAAATCCATGTCCACATGTTTACAATTTCACGTCAAAAAATTGCTAAAATTCCAGTTGAAATTTTTTCAAAGTCCCTGAAAAATTTTCCAATTTTTGTCCCAATTCTTCCCATTCCCATTGAAACTTTTCAAATCCCTCTCAAAATCGTTGAAATTCTGTTGAAGCTTTTAAAATTCTCTCTAGAATTTTCAAAATCCATGTCCACATGTTTACAATTTCACGTCAAAAAATTGCTAAAATTCCAGTTGAAATTAAGTCCCTTAAAAATTTTCCAATTTTTGTCCCAATTCTTCCCATTCCCATTGAAACTTTTCAAATCCCTCTCAAAATTGTTGAAATTCTGTTGAAGCTTTTAAAATTCTCTCTAGAATTTTCAAAATCCATGTCCACATGTTTACAATTTCACGTCAAAAAATTGCTAAAATTCCAGTTGAAATTTTTTCAAAGTCCCTTAAAAATTTTCCAATTTTTGTCCCAATTCTTCCCATTCCCATTGAAACTTTTCAAATCCCTCTCAAAATTGTTGAAATTCTGTTGAAGCTTTTAAAATTCCCTCTAGAATTTTCAAAATCCATGTCCACATGTTTACAATTTCACGTCAAAAAATTGCTAGAATTCCAGTTGAAATTTTTTCAAAGTCCCTTAAAAATTTTCCAATTTTTGTCCCAATTCTTCCCATTCCCATTGAAACTTTTCAAATCCCTCTCCAAATCGTTGAAATTCTGTTGAAGCTTTTAAAATTCTCTCTAGAATTTTCAAAATCCATGTCCACATGTTTACAATTTCACGTCAAAAAATTGCTAAAATTCCAGTTGAAATTAAGTCCCTTAAAAATTTTCCAATTTTTGTCCCAATTCTTCCCATTCCCATTGAAACTTTTCAAATCCCTCTCAAAATTGTTGAAATTCTGTTGAAGCTTTTAAAATTCTCTCTAGAATTTTCAAAATCCATGTCCACATGTTTACAATTTCACGTCAAAAAATTGCTAAAATTCCAGTTGCAATTTTTTCAAAGTCCCTTAAAAATTTTCCAATTTTTGTCCCAATTCTTCCCATTCCCATTGAAACTTTTCAAATCCCTCTCCAAATCGTTGAAATTCTGTTGAAGCTTTTAAAATTCTCTCTAGAATTTTCAAAATCCATGTCCACATGTTTACAATTTCACGTCAAAAAATTGCTAAAATTCCAGTTGCAATTTTTTCAAAGTCCCTTAAAAATTTTCCAATTTTTGTCCCAATTCTTCCCATTCCCATTGAAACTTTTCAAATCCCTCTCCAAATTGTTGAAATTCTGTTGAAGCTTTTAAAATTCTCTCTAGAATTTTCAAAATCCATGTCCACATGTTTACAATTTCACGTCAAAAAATTGCTAAAATTCCAGTTGAAATTAAGTCCCTTAAAAATTTTCCAATTTTTGTCCCAATTCTTCCCATTCCCATTGAAACTTTTCAAATCCCTCTCAAAATTGTTGAAATTCTCTTGAAGCTTTTAAAATTCTCTCTAGAATTTTCAAAATCCATGTCCACATGTTTACAATTTCACGTCAAAAAATTGCTAAAATTCCAGTTGAAATTTTTTCAAAGTCCCTTAAAAATTTTCCAATTTTTGTCCCAATTCTTCCCATTCCCATTGAAACTTTTCAAATCCCTCTCCAAATTGTTGAAATTCTCTTGAAGCTTTTAAAAATCTCTCTAGAATTTTCAAAATCCATGTCCACATGTTTACAATTTCACGTCAAAAAATGGCTAAAATTCCAGTTGAAATTTTTTCAAAGTCCCTTAAAAATTTTCCAATTTTTGTCCCAATTCTTCCCATTCCCATGGAAACTTTTCAAATCCCTCTCAAAATTGTTGAAATTCTGTTGAAGCTTTTAAAATTCTCTCTAGAATTTTCAAAATCCATGTCCACATGTTTACAATTTCACGTCAAAAAATGGCTAAAATTCCAGTTGAAATTTTTTCAAAGTCCCTTAAAAATTTTCCAATTTTTGTCCCAATTCTTCCCATTCCCATTGAAACTTTTCAAATCCCTCTCAAAATTGTTGAAATTCTCTTGAAGCTTTTAAAATTCTCTCTAGAATTTTCAAAATCCATGTCCACATGTTTACAATTTCACGTCAAAAAATTGCTAAAATTCCAGTTGAAATTTTTTCAAAGTCCCTTAAAAATTTTCCAATTTTTGTCCCAATTCTTCCCATTCCCATTGAAACTTTTCAAATCCCTCTCAAAATTGTTGAAATTCTGTTGAAGCTTTTAAAATTCTCTCTAGAATTTTCAAAATCCATGTCCACATGTTTACAATTTCACGTCAAAAAATTGCTAAAATTCCAGTTGCAATTTTTTCAAAGTCCCTTAAAAATTTTCCAATTTTTGTCCCAATTCTTCCCATTCCCATTGAAACTTTTCAAATCCCTCTCTAAATTGTTGAAATTCTGTTGAAGCTTTTAAAATTCTCTCTAGAATTTTCAAAATCCATGTCCACATGTTTACAATTTCACGTCAAAAAATGGCTAAAATTCCAGTTGAAATTTTTTCAAAGTCCCTTAAAAATTTTCCAATTTTTGTCCCAATTCTTCCCATTCCCATTGAAACTTTTCAAATCCCTCTCAAAATTGTTGAAATTCTGTTGAAGCTTTTAAAATTCTCTCTAGAAGTTTCAAAATCCATGTCCACATGTTTACAATTTCACGTCAAAAAATTGCTAAAATTCCAGTTGAAATTTTTTAAAGTCCCTTAAAAATTTTCCAATTTTTGTCCCAATTCTTCCCATTCCCATTGAAACTTTTCAAATCCCTCTCCAAATTGTTGAAATTCTGTTGAAGCTTTTAAAATTCTCTCTAGAAGTTTCAAAATCCATGTCCACATGTTTACAATTTCACGTCAAAAAATGGCTAAAATTCCAGTTGAAATTTTTTCAAAGTCCCTTAAAAATTTTCCAATTTTTGTCCCAATTCTTCCCATTCCCATTGAAACTTTTCAAATCCCTCTCCAAATTGTTGAAATTCTCTTGAAGCTTTTAAAATTCTCTCTAGAAGTTTCAAAATCCATGTCCACATGTTTACAATTTCACGTCAAAAAATTGCTAAAATTCCAGTTGAAATTTTTTCAAAGTCCCTTAAAAATTTTCCAATTTTTGTCCCAATTCTTCCCATTCCCATTGAAACTTTTCAAATCCCTCTCCAAATTGTTGAAATTCTGTTGAAGCTTTTAAAATTCTCTCTAGAATTTTCAAAATCCACTTCAACATGTTTACAATTTCACGTCAGAAAATGGCTAAAATTCCAGTTGAAATTTTTTCAAAGTCCCTGAAAAATTTTCCAATTTTTGTCCCAATTCTTCCCATTCCCATTGAAACTTTTCAAATCCCTCTCAAAATTGTTGAAATTCTGTTGAAGCTTTTAAAATTCTCTCTAGAATTTTCAAAATCCATGTCCACATGTTTACAATTTCACGTCAAAAAATTGCTAAAATTCCAGTTTAAATTTTTTCAAAGTCCCTTAAAAATTTTCCAATTTTTGTCCCAATTCTTCCCATTCCCATTGAAACTTTTCAAATCCCTCTCCAAATTGTTGAAATTCTCTTGAAGCTTTTAAAATTCTCTCTAGAATTTTCAAAATCCATGTCCACATGTTTACAATTTCACGTCAAAAAATTGCTAAAATTCCAGTTGAAATTTTTTCAAAGTCCCTTCAAAATTTTCCATTTTTTGTCCCAATTCTTCCCATTCCCATTGAAACTTTTCAAATCCCTCTCAAAATTGTTGAAATTCTGTTGAAGCTTTTAAAATTCTCTCTAGAATTTTCAAAATCCACTTCAACATGTTTACAATTTCACGTCAGAAAATGGCTAAAATTCCAGTTGAAATTTTTTCAAAGTCCCTTAAAAATTTTCCAATTTTTGTCCCAATTCTTCCCATTCCCATTGAAACTTTTCAAATCCCTCTCAAAATTGTTGAAATTCTGTTGAAGCTTTTAAAATTCTCTCTAGAATTTTCAAAATCCATGTCCACATGTTTACAATTTCACGTCAAAAAATTGCTAAAATTCCAGTTGCAATTTTTTCAAAGTCCCTTAAAAATTTTCCAATTTTTGTCCCAATTCTTCCCATTCCCATTGAAACTTTTCAAATCCCTCTCAAAATTGTTGAAATTCTGTTGAAGCTTTTAAAATTCTCTCTAGAATTTTCAAAATCCATGTCCACATGTTTACAATTTCACGTCAAAAAATTGCTAAAATTCCAGTTGAAATTTTTTCAAAGTCCCTTAAAAATTTTCCAATTTTTGTCCCAATTCTTCCCATTCCCATTGAAACTTTTCAAATCCCTCTCAAAATTGTTGAAATTCTGTTGAAGCTTTTAAAAATCTCTCTAGAATTTTCAAAATCCATGTCCACATGTTTACAATTTCACGTCAGAAAATGGCTAAAATTCCAGTTGCAATTTTTTCAAAGTCCCTTAAAAATTTTCCAATTTTTGTCCCAATTCTTCCCATTCCCATTGAAACTTTTCAAATCCCACTCAAAATTGTTGAAATTCTCTTGAAGCTTTTAAAATTCTCTCTAGAATTTTCAAAATCCATGTCCACATGTTTACAATTTCATGTCAAAAAATGGCTAAAATTCCAGTTGAAATTTTTTCAAAGTCCCTTAAAAATTTTCCAATTTTTGTCCCAATTCTTCCCATTCCCATTGAAACTTTTCAAATCCCTCTCAAAATTGTTGAAATTCTCTTGAAGCTTTTAAAATTCTCTCTAGAATTTTCAAAATCCATGTCCACATGTTTACAATTTCACGTCAAAAAATGGCTAAAATTCCAGTTGAAATTTTTTCAAAGTCCCTTCAAAATTTTCCAATTTTTGTCCCAATTCTTCCCATTCCCATTGAAACTTTTCAAATCCCTCTCAAAATTGTTGAAATTCTGTTGAAGCTTTTAAAATTCTCTCTAGAATTTTCAAAATCCATGTCCACATGTTTACAATTTCACGTCAGAAAATGGCTAAAATTCCAGTTGAAATTTTTTCAAAGTCCCTTAAAAATTTTCCAATTTTTGTCCCAATTCTTCCCATTCCCATTGAAACTTTTCAAATCCCTCTCAAAATTGTTGAAAATCTGTTGAAGCTTTTAAAATTCTCTCTAGAATTTTCAAAATCCATGTCCACATGTTTACAATTTCACGTCAAAAAATGGCTAAAATTCCAGTTGAAATTAAGTCCCTTAAAAATTTTCCAATTTTTGTCCCAATTCTTCCCATTCCCATTGAAACTTTTCAAATCCCTCTCAAAATTGTTGAAATTCTGTTGAAGCTTTTAAAATTCTCTCTAGAATTTTCAAAATCCATGTCCACATGTTTACAATTTCACGTCAAAAAATTGCTAAAATTCCAGTTGAAATTTTTTCAAAGTCCCTGAAAAATTTTCCAATTTTTGTCCCAATTCTTCCCATTCCCATTGAAACTTTTCAAATCCCTCTCCAAATTGTTGAAATTCTCTTGAAGCTTTTAAAATTCTCTCTAGAATTTTCAAAATCCATGTCCACATGTTTACAATTTCACGTCAAAAAATTGCTAAAATTCCAGTTGAAATTTTTTCAAAGTCCCTTCAAAATTTTCCAATTTTTGTCCCAATTCTTCCCATTCCCATTGAAACTTTTCAAATCCCTCTCTAAATTGTTGAAATTCTCTTGAAGCTTTTAAAATTCTCTCTAGAATTTTCAAAATCCATGTCCACATGTTTACAATTTCACGTCAAAAAATTGCTAAAATTCCAGTTGCAATTTTTTCAAAGTCCCTTAAAAATTTTCCAATTTTTGTCCCAATTCTTCCCATTCCCATTGAAACTTTTCAAATCCCTCTCAAAATTGTTGAAATTCTGTTGAAGCTTTTAAAATTCTCTCTAGAATTTTCAAAATCCATGTCCACATGTTTACAATTTCACGTCCAAATTGCTAAAATTCCAGTTGAAATTTTTTCAAAGTCCCTTAAAAATTTTCCAATTTTTGTCCCAATTCTTCCCATTCCCATTGAAACTTTTCAAATCCCTCTCCAAATTGTTGAAATTCTGTTGAAGCTTTTAAAATTCTCTCTAGAATTTTCAAAATCCATGTCCACATGTTTACAATTTCACGTCAAAAAATTGCTAAAATTCCAGTTGAAATTTTTTCAAAGTCCCTTCAAAATTTTCCAATTTTTGTCCCAATTCTTCCCATTCCCATTGAAACTTTTCAAATCCCTCTCAAAATTGTTGAAATTCTGTTGAAGCTTTTAAAATTCTCTCTAGAAGTTTCAAAATCCATGTCCACATGTTTACAATTTCACGTCAAAAAATTGCTAAAATTCCAGTTGAAATTTTTTAAAGTCCCTTAAAAATTTTCCAATTTTTGTCCCAATTCTTCCCATTCCCATTGAAACTTTTCAAATCCCTCTCAAAATTGTTGAAATTCTGTTGAAGCTTTTAAAATTCTCTCTAGAATTTTCAAAATCCATGGCCACATGTTTACAATTTCACGTCAAAAAATGGCTAAAATTCCAGTTGCAATTTTTTCAAAGTCCCTTAAAAATTTTCCAATTTTTGTCCCAATTCTTCCCATTCCCATTGAAACTTTTCAAATCCCTCTCAAAATTGTTGAAATTCTCTTGAAGCTTTTAAAAATCTCTCTAGAATTTTCAAAATCCATGTCCACATGTTTACAATTTCACGTCAAAAAATGGCTAAAATTCCAGTTGAAATTTTTTCAAAGTCCCTTAAAAATTTTCCAATTTTTGTCCCAATTCTTCCCATTCCCATTGAAACTTTTCAAATCCCTCTCAAAATTGTTGAAATTCTGTTGAAGCTTTTAAAATTCTCTCTAGAATTTTCAAAATCCACTTCAACATGTTTACAATTTCACGTCAGAAAATGGCTAAAATTCCAGTTGAAATTTTTTCAAAGTCCCTTAAAAATTTTCCAATTTTTGTCCCAATTCTTCCCATTCCCATTGAAACTTTTCAAATCCCTCTCCAAATTGTTGAAATTCTGTTGAAGCTTTTAAAATTCTCTCTAGAATTTTCAAAATCCATGTCCACATGTTTACAATTTCACGTCAAAAAATGGCTAAAATTCCAGTTGAAATTAAGTCCCTTAAAAATTTTCCAATTTTTGTCCCAATTCTTCCCATTCCCATTGAAACTTTTCAAATCCCTCTCCAAATTGTTGAAATTCTGTTGAAGCTTTTAAAATTCTCTCTAGAATTTTCAAAATCCATGTCCACATGTTTACAATTTCACGTCAAAAAATGGCTAAAATTCCAGTTGAAATTAAGTCCCTTAAAAATTTTCCAATTTTTGTCCCAATTCTTCCCATTCCCATTGAAACTTTTCAAATCCCTCTCAAAATTGTTGAAATTCTCTTGAAGCTTTTAAAATTCTCTCTAGAATTTTCAAAATCCATGTCCACATGTTTACAATTTCACGTCAAAAAATTGCTAAAATTCCAGTTGAAATTTTTTCAAAGTCCCTGAAAAATTTTCCAATTTTTGTCCCAATTCTTCCCATTCCCATTGAAACTTTTCAAATCCCTCTCAAAATTGTTGAAATTCTGTTGAAGCTTTTAAAATTCTCTCTAGAATTTTCAAAATCCATGGCCACATGTTTACAATTTCACGTCAAAAAATGGCTAAAATTCCAGTTGCAATTTTTTCAAAGTCCCTTAAAAATTTTCCAATTTTTGTCCCAATTCTTCCCATTCCCATTGAAACTTTTCAAATCCCTCTCCAAATTGTTGAAATTCTGTTGAAGCTTTTAAAAATCTCTCTAGAATTTTCAAAATCCATGTCCACATGTTTACAATTTCACGTCAAAAAATGGCTAAAATTCCAGTTGAAATTTTTTCAAAGTCCCTTCAAAATTTTCCAATTTTTGTCCCAATTCTTCCCATTCCCATTGAAACTTTTCAAATCCCTCTCAAAATTGTTGAAATTCTGTTGAAGCTTTTAAAATTCTCTCTAGAATTTTCAAAATCCACTTCAACATGTTTACAATTTCACGTCAGAAAATGGCTAAAATTCCAGTTGAAATTTTTTCAAAGTCCCTTAAAAATTTTCCAATTTTTGTCCCAATTCTTCCCATTCCCATTGAAACTTTTCAAATCCCTCTCAAAATTGTTGAAATTCTGTTGAAGCTTTTAAAATTCTCTCTAGAATTTTCAAAATCCATGTCCACATGTTTACAATTTCACGTCAAAAAATTGCTAAAATTCCAGTTGAAATTAAGTCCCTTAAAAATTTTCCAATTTTTGTCCCAATTCTTCCCATTCCCATTGAAACTTTTCAAATCCCTCTCTAAATTGTTGAAATTCTGTTGAAGCTTTTAAAATTCTCTCTAGAATTTTCAAAATCCATGGCCACATGTTTACAATTTCACGTCAAAAAATTGCTAAAATTCCAGTTGCAATTTTTTCAAAGTCCCTTAAAAATTTTCCAATTTTTGTCCCAATTCTTCCCATTCCCATTGAAACTTTTCAAATCCCTCTCCAAATTGTTGAAATTCTGTTGAAGCTTTTAAAAATCTCTCTAGAATTTTCAAAAACCATGTCCACATGTTTACAATTTCACGTCAAAAAATGGCTAAAATTCCAGTTGAAATTTTTTCAAAGTCCCTTAAAAATTTTCCAATTTTTGTCCCAATTCTTCCCATTCCCATTGAAACTTTTCAAATCCCTCTCCAAATTGTTGAAATTCTGTTGAAGCTTTTAAAAATCTCTCTAGAATTTTCAAAAACCATGTCCACATGTTTACAATTTCACGTCAAAAAATGGCTAAAATTCCAGTTGAAATTTTTTCAAAGTCCCTTAAAAATTTTCCAATTTTTGTCCCAATTCTTCCCATTCCCATTGAAACTTTTCAAATCCCTCTCCAAATTGTTGAAATTCTGTTGAAGCTTTTAAAATTCTCTCTAGAATTTTCAAAATCCATGTCGATATGTTTACAATTTCACGTCAAAAAATGGCTAAAATTCCAGTTGAAATTTTTTCAAAGTCCCTTAAAAATTTTCCAATTTTTGTCCCAATTCTTCCCATTCCCATTGAAACTTTTCAAATCCCTCTCAAAATTGTTGAAATTCTGTTGAAGCTTTTAAAATTCTCTCTAGAATTTTCAAAATCCATGTCCACATGCTTACAATTTCACGTCCAAATTGCTAAAATTCCAGTTGAAATTTTTTCAAAGTCCCTTAAAAATTTTCCAATTTTTGTCCCAATTCTTCCCATTCCCATTGAAACTTTTCAAATCCCTCTCAAAATTGTTGAAATTCTGTTGAAGCTTTTAAAATTCTCTCTAGAATTTTCAAAATCCACTTCAACATGTTTACAATTTCACGTGAGAAAATGGCTAAAATTCCAGTTGCAATTTTTTCAAAGTCCCTTAAAAATTTTCCAATTTTTGTCCCAATTCTTCCCATTCCCATTGAAACTTTTCAAATCCCTCTCAAAATTGTTGAAATTCTGTTGAAGCTTTTAAAATTCTCTCTAGAATTTTCAAAATCCATGTCGACATGTTTACAATTTCACGTCAAAAAATGGCTAAAATTCCAGTTGAAATTTTTTCAAAGTCCCTTAAAAATTTTCCAATTTTTGTCCCAATTCTTCCCATTCCCATTGAAACTTTTCAAATCCCTCTCCAAATTGTTGAAATTCTGTTGAAGCTTTTAAAATTCTCTCTAGAAGTTTCAAAATCCATGTCCACATGTTTACAATTTCACGTCAAAAAATTGCTAAAATTCCAGTTGAAATTTTTTCAAAGTCCCTTAAAAATTTTCCAATTTTTGTCCCAATTCTTCCCATTCCCATTGAAACTTTTCAAATCCCTCTCAAAATTGTTGAAATTCTGTTGAAGCTTTTAAAATTCTCTCTAGAATTTTCAAAATCCATGTCCACATGTTTACAATTTCACGTCAAAAAATTGCTAAAATTCCAGTTTAAATTTTTTCAAAGTCCCTTAAAAATTTTCCAATTTTTGTCCCAATTCTTCCCATTCCCATTGAAACTTTTCAAATCCCTCTCACAATTGTTGAAATTCTGTTGAAGCTTTTAAAATTCTCTAGAATTTTCAAAATCCATGTCCACATGTTTACAATTTCACGTCAAAAAATTGCTAAAATTCCAGTTGCAATTTTTTCAAAGTCCCTTAAAAATTTTCCAATTTTTGTCCCAATTCTTCCCATTCCCATTGAAACTTTTCAAATCCCTCTCAAAATTGTTGAAATTCTCTTGAAGCTTTTAAAATTCTCTCTAGAATTTTCAAAATCCATGTCCACATGTTTACAATTTCACGTCAAAAAATTGCTAAAATTCCAGTTGAAATTTTTTCAAAGTCCCTTAAAAATTTTCCAATTTTTGTCCCAATTCTTCCCATTCCCATTGAAACTTTTCAAATCCCTCTCTAAATTGTTGAAATTCTCTTGAAGCTTTTAAAATTCTCTCTAGAATTTTCAAAATCCATGTCCACATGTTTACAATTTCACGTCAAAAAATTGCTAAAATTCCAGTTGAAATTTTTTCAAAGTCCCTTAAAAATTTTCCAATTTTTGTCCCAATTCTTCCCATTCCCATTGAAACTTTTCAAATCCCTCTCAAAATTGTTGAAATTCTGTTGAAGCTTTTAAAATTCTCTCTAGAATTTTCAAAATCCATGTCGACATGTTTACAATTTCACGTCAAAAAATGGCTAAAATTCCAGTTGAAATTTTTTCAAAGTCCCTTAAAAATTTTCCAATTTTTGTCCCAATTCTTCCCATTCCCATTGAAACTTTTCAAATCCCTCTCTAAATTGTTGAAATTCTGTTGAAGCTTTTAAAATTCTCTCTAGAATTTTCAAAATCCATGTCCACATGCTTACAATTTCACGTCCAAATTGCTAAAATTCCAGTTGAAATTTTTTCAAAGTCCCTTAAAAATTTTCCAATTTTTGTCCCAATTCTTCCCATTCCCATTGAAACTTTTCAAATCCCTCTCAAAATTGTTGAAATTCTGTTGAAGCTTTTAAAATTCTCTCTAGAATTTTCAAAATCCACTTCAACATGTTTACAATTTCACATCAGAAATGGCTAAAATTCCAGTTGAAATTTTTTCAAAGTCCCTTAAAAATTTTCCAATTTTTGTCCCAATTCTTCCCATTCCCATTGAAACTTTTCAAATCCCTCTCAAAATTGTTGAAATTCTGTTGAAGCTTTTAAAATTCTCTCTAGAATTTTCAAAATCCATGTCCACATGTTTACAATTTCACGTCAGAAAATGGCTAAAATTCCAGTTTAAATTTTTTCAAAGTCCCTTAAAAATTTTCCAATTTTTGTCCCAATTCTTCCCATTCCCATTGAAACTTTTCAAATCCCTCTCCAAATTGTTGAAATTCTCTTGAAGCTTTTAAAATTCTCTCTAGAATTTTCGAAATCCATGTCCACATGTTTACAATTTCACATCAAAAAATTGCTAAAATTCCAGTTGCAATTTTTTCAAAGTCCCTTCAAAATTTTCCAATTTTTGTCCCAATTCTTCCCATTCCCATTGAAACTTTTCAAATCCCTCTCAAAATTGTTGAAATTCTCTTGAAGCTTTTAAAATTCTCTCTAGAATTTTCAAAATCCATGTCCACATGTTTACAATTTCACGTCAAAAAATTGCTAAAATTCCAGTTGAAATTTTTTCAAAGTCCCTTCAAAATTTTCCAATTTTTGTCCCAATTCTTCCCATTCCCATTGAAACTTTTCAAATCCCTCTCAAAATTGTTGAAATTCTGTTGAAGCTTTTAAAATTCTCTCTAGAATTTTCAAAATCCACTTCAACATGTTTACAATTTCACGTCAGAAAATGGCTAAAATTCCAGTTGCAATTTTTTCAAAGTCCCTTAAAAATTTTCCAATTTTTGTCCCAATTCTTCCCATTCCCATTGAAACTTTTCAAATCCCTCTCCAAATTGTTGAAATTCTCTTGAAGCTTTTAAAATTCTCTCTAGAAGTTTCAAAATCCATGTCCACATGTTTACAATTTCACGTCAAAAAATTGCTAAAATTCCAGTTGAAATTTTTTCAAAGTCCCTGAAAAATTTTCCAATTTTTGTCCCAATTCTTCCCATTCCCATTGAAACTTTTCAAATCCCTCTCCAAATTGTTGAAATTCTCTTGAAGCTTTTAAAATTCTCTCTAGAAGTTTCAAAATCCATGTCCACATGTTTACAATTTCACGTCAAAAAATTGCTAAAATTCCAGTTGAAATCTTTTCAAAGTCCCTGAAAAATTTTCCAATTTTTGTCCCAATTCTTCCCATTCCCATTGAAACTTTTCAAATCCCTCTCACAATTGTTGAAATTCTGTTGAAGCTTTTAAAATTCTCTAGAATTTTCAAAATCCATGTCCACATGTTTACAATTTCACGTCAAAAAATTGCTAAAATTCCAGTTGCAATTTTTTCAAAGTCCCTTAAAAATTTTCCAATTTTTGTCCCAATTCTTCCCATTCCCATTGAAACTTTTCAAATCCCTCTCCAAATTGTTGAAATTCTCTTGAAGCTTTTAAAATTCTCTCTAGAATTTTCAAAATCCATGTCCACATGTTTACAATTTCACGTCAAAAAATTGCTAAAATTCCAGTTGAAATTTTTTCAAAGTCCCTTAAAAATTTTCCAATTTTTGTCCCAATTCTTCCCATTCCCATTGAAACTTTTCAAATCCCTCTCAAAATTGTTGAAATTCTGTTGAAGCTTTTAAAATTCTCTCTAGAATTTTCAAAATCCACTTCAACATGTTTACAATTTCACGTCAAAAAATTGCTAAAATTCCAGTTGAAATTTTTTCAAAGTCCCTTAAAAATTTTCCAATTTTTGTCCCAATTCTTCCCATTCCCATTGAAACTTTTCAAATCCCTCTCAAAATTGTTGAAATTCTGTTGAAGCTTTTAAAATTCTCTCTAGAAGTTTCAAAATCCATGTCCACATGTTTACAATTTCACGTCAAAAAATGGCTAAAATTCCAGTTGAAATTTTTTCAAAGTCCCTTAAAAATTTTCCAATTTTTGTCCCAATTCTTCCCATTCCCATTGAAACTTTTCAAATCCCTCTCAAAATTGTTGAAATTCTGTTGAAGCTTTTAAAATTCTCTCTAGAATTTTCAAAATCCATGTCCACATGCTTACAATTTCACGTCCAAATTGCTAAAATTCCAGTTGAAATTTTTTCAAAGTCCCTTAAAAATTTTCCAATTTTTGTCCCAATTCTTCCCATTCCCATTGAAACTTTTCAAATCCCTCTCAAAATTGTTGAAATTCTGTTGAAGCTTTTAAAATTCTCTCTAGAATTTTCAAAATCCACTTCAACATGTTTACAATTTCACGTCAGAAAATGGCTAAAATTCCAGTTGAAATTTTTTCAAAGTCCCTTAAAAATTTTCCAATTTTTGTCCCAATTCTTCCCATTCCCATTGAAACTTTTCAAATCCCTCTCAAAATTGTTGAAATTCTGTTGAAGCTTTTAAAATTCTCTCTAGAATTTTCAAAATCCATGTCCACATGTTTACAATTTCACGTCAGAAAATGGCTAAAATTCCAGTTTAAATTTTTTCAAAGTCCCTTAAAAATTTTCCAATTTTTGTCCCAATTCTTCCCATTCCCATTGAAACTTTTCAAATCCCTCTCAAAATTGTTGAAATTCTGTTGAAGCTTTTAAAATTCTCTCTAGAATTTTCAAAATCCATGTCCACATGTTTACAATTTCACGTCAAAAAATTGCTAAAATTCCAGTTGCAATTTTTTCAAAGTCCCTTCAAAATTTTCCAATTTTTGTCCCAATTCTTCCCATTCCCATTGAAACTTTTCAAATCCCTCTCAAAATTGTTGAAATTCTGTTGAAGCTTTTAAAATTCTCTCTAGAATTTTCAAAATCCACTTCAACATGTTTACAATTTCACGTCAGAAAATGGCTAAAATTCCAGTTGCAATTTTTTCAAAGTCCCTTAAAAATTTTCCAATTTTTGTCCCAATTCTTCCCATTCCCATTGAAACTTTTCAAATCCCTCTCCAAATTGTTGAAATTCTCTTGAAGCTTTTAAAATTCTCTCTAGAATTTTCAAAATCCATGTCCACATGTTTACAATTTCACGTCAAAAAATTGCTAAAATTCCAGTTGCAATTTTTTCAAAGTCCCTTAAAAATTTTCCAATTTTTGTCCCAATTCTTCCCATTCCCATTGAAACTTTTCAAATCCCTCTCAAAATTGTTGAAATTCTGTTGAAGCTTTTAAAAATCTCTCTAGAATTTTCAAAATCCATGTCCACATGTTTACAATTTCACGTCAAAAAATTGCTAAAATTCCAGTTGAAATTTTTTCCAAGTCCCTTAAAAATTTTCCAATTTTTGTCCCAATTCTTCCCATTCCCATTGAAACTTTTCAAATCCCACTCAAAATTGTTGAAATTCTCTTGAAGCTTTTAAAATTCTCTCTAGAATTTTCAAAGTCCATGTCCACATGTTTACAATTTCACGTCAAAAAATGGCTAAAATTCCAGTTGAAATTTTTTCAAAGTCCCTGAAAAATTTTCCAATTTTTGTCCCAATTCTTCCCATTCCCATTGAAACTTTTCAAATCCCTCTCAAAATTGTTGAAATTCTGTTGAAGCTTTTAAAATTCTCTCTAGAATTTTCAAAATCCATGTCCACATGTTTACAATTTCACGTCAGAAAATGGCTAAAATTCCAGTTGAAATTTTTTCAAAGTCCCTTAAAAATTTTCCAATTTTTGTCCCAATTCTTCCCATTCCCATTGAAACTTTTCAAATCCCTCTCTAAATTTTTGAAAATCTGTTGAAGCTTTTAAAATTCTCTCTAGAATTTTCAAAATCCATGTCCACATGTTTACAATTTCACGTCAAAAAATTGCTAAAATTCCAGTTGAAATTAAGTCCCTTAAAAATTTTCCAATTTTTGTCCCAATTCTTCCCATTCCCATTGAAACTTTTCAAATCCCTCTCAAAATTGTTGAAATTCTGTTGAAGCTTTTAAAATTCTCTCTAGAATTTTCAAAATCCATGTCCACATGTTTACAATTTCACGTCAAAAAATTGCTAAAATTCCAGTTGCAATTTTTTCAAAGTCCCTTAAAAATTTTCCAATTTTTGTCCCAATTCTTCCCATTCCCATTGAAACTTTTCAAATCCCTCTCTAAATTGTTGAAATTCTGTTGAAGCTTTTAAAATTCTCTCTAGAATTTTCAAAATCCATGTCCACATGTTTACAATTTCACGTCCAAATTGCTAAAATTCCAGTTGAAATTTTTTCAAAGTCCCTTAAAAATTTTCCAATTTTTGTCCCAATTCTTCCCATTCCCATTGAAACTTTTCAAATCCCTCTCAAAATTGTTGAAATTCTGTTGAAGCTTTTAAAATTCTCTCTAGAATTTTCAAAATCCATGGCCACATGTTTACAATTTCACGTCAAAAAATTGCTAAAATTCCAGTTGAAATTTTTTCAAAGTCCCTGAAAAATTTTCCAATTTTTGTCCCAATTCTTCCCATTCCCATTGAAACTTTTCAAATCCCTCTCAAAATTGTTGAAATTCTGTTGAAGCTTTTAAAATTCTCTCTAGAAGTTTCAAAATCCATGTCCACATGTTTACAATTTCACGTCAAAAAATGGCTAAAATTCCAGTTGAAATTTTTTCAAAGTCCCTTAAAAATTTTCCAATTTTTGTCCCAATTCTTCCCATTCCCATTGAAACTTTTCAAATCCCTCTCAAAATTGTTGAAATTCTGTTGAAGCTTTTAAAATTCTCTCTAGAAGTTTCAAAATCCATGTCCACATGTTTACAATTTCACGTCAAAAAATGGCTAAAATTCCAGTTGAAATTTTTTCAAAGTCCCTTAAAAATTTTCCAATTTTTGTCCCAATTCTTCCCATTCCCATTGAAACTTTTCAAATCCCTCTCAAAATTGTTGAAATTCTGTTGAAGCTTTTAAAATTCTCTAGAATTTTCAAAATCCATGTCCACATGTTTACAATTTCACGTCAAAAAATTGCTAAAATTCCAGTTGCAATTTTTTCAAAGTCCCTTAAAAATTTTCCAATTTTTGTCCCAATTCTTCCCATTGAAACTTTTCAAATCCCTCTCCAAATTGTTGAAATTCTGTTGAAGCTTTTAAAATTCTCTCTAGAATTTTCAAAATCCACTTCAACATGTTTACAATTTCACGTCAGAAAATGGCTAAAATTCCAGTTGAAATTTTTTCAAAGTCCCTTAAAAATTTTCCAATTTTTGTCCCAATTCTTCCCATTCCCATTGAAACTTTTCAAATCCCTCTCCAAATTGTTGAAATTCTCTTGAAGCTTTTAAAATTCTCTCTAGAATTTTCAAAATCCATGTCCACATGTTTACAATTTCACGTCAAAAAATTGCTAAAATTCCAGTTGAAATTTTTTCAAAGTCCCTTAAAAATTTTCCAATTTTTGTCCCAATTCTTCCCATTCCCATTGAAACTTTTCAAATCCCTCTCAAAATTGTTGAAATTCTGTTGAAGCTTTTAAAATTCTCTCTAGAATTTTCAAAATCCATGTCCACATGTTTACAATTTCACGTCAAAAAATGGCTAAAATTCCAGTTGAAATTTTTTCAAAGTCCCTTAAAAATTTTCCAATTTTTGTCCCAATTCTTCCCATTCCCATTGAAACTTTTCAAATCCCTCTCAAAATTGTTGAAATTCTGTTGAAGCTTTTAAAATTCTCTCTAGAAGTTTCAAAATCCACTTCAACATGTTTACAATTTCACGTCAGAAAATGGCTAAAATTCCAGTTGAAATTTTTTCAAAGTCCCTTCAAAATTTTCCAATTTTTGTCCCAATTCTTCCCATTCCCATTGAAACTTTTCAAATCCCTCTCCAAATTGTTGAAATTCTCTTGAAGCTTTTAAAATTCTCTCTAGAATTTTCAAAATCCATGTCCACATGTTTACAATTTCACGTCAAAAAATGGCTAAAATTCCAGTTGAAATTTTTTCAAAGTCCCTTAAAAATTTTCCAATTTTTGTCCCAATTCTTCCCATTCCCATTGAAACTTTTCAAATCCCTCTCCAAATTGTTGAAATTCTGTTGAAGCTTTTAAAATTCTCTCTAGAATTTTCAAAATCCATGTCCACATGTTTACAATTTCACGTCAAAAAATTGCTAAAATTCCAGTTGCAATTTTTTCAAAGTCCCTTAAAAATTTTCCAATTTTTGTCCCAATTCTTCCCATTCCCATTGAAACTTTTCAAATCCCTCTCCAAATTGTTGAAATTCTGTTGAAGCTTTTAAAAATCTCTCTAGAATTTTCAAAATCCATGTCCACATGTTTACAATTTCACGTCAAAAAATGGCTAAAATTCCAGTTGAAATTTTTTCAAAGTCCCTGAAAAATTTTCCAATTTTTGTCCCAATTCTTCCCATTCCCATTGAAACTTTTCAAATCCCACTCAAAATTGTTGAAATTCTCTTGAAGCTTTTAAAATTCTCTCTAGAATTTTCAAAATCCATGTCCACATGTTTACAATTTCATGTCAAAAAATGGCTAAAATTCCAGTTGAAATTTTTTCAAAGTCCCTTAAAAATTTTCCAATTTTTGTCCCAATTCTTCCCATTCCCATTGAAACTTTTCAAATCCCTCTCAAAATTGTTGAAATTCTGTTGAAGCTTTTAAAAATCTCTCTAGAATTTTCAAAATCCATGTCCACATGTTTACAATTTCACGTCAAAAAATGGCTAAAATTCCAGTTGAAATTTTTTCAAAGTCCCTTCAAAATTTTCCAATTTTTGTCCCAATTCTTCCCATTCCCATTGAAACTTTTCAAATCCCTCTCAAAATTGTTGAAATTCTGTTGAAGCTTTTAAAATTCTCTCTAGAATTTTCAAAATCCATGTCCACATATTTACAATTTCACGTCAGAAAATGGCTAAAATTCCAGTTGCAATTTTTTCAAAGTCCCTTAAAAATTTTCCAATTTTTGTCCCAATTCTTCCCATTCCCATTGAAACTTTTCAAATCCCTCTCAAAATTGTTGAAATTCTGTTGAAGCTTTTAAAATTCTCTCTAGAATTTTCAAAATCCATGTCCACATGTTTACAATTTCACGTCAGAAAATGGCTAAAATTCCAGTTGAAATTAAGTCCCTTAAAAATTTTCCAATTTTTGTCCCAATTCTTCCCATTCCCATTGAAACTTTTCAAATCCCTCTCCAAATTGTTGAAATTCTGTTGAAGCTTTTAAAAATCTCTCTAGAATTTTCAAAA
Organism: Streptopelia decaocto; assembly: GCF_964273445.1. Taxonomy (NCBI): domain Eukaryota; kingdom Metazoa; phylum Chordata; class Aves; order Columbiformes; family Columbidae; genus Streptopelia; species Streptopelia decaocto. The sequence continues at coordinate 25,621 of NW_028115010.1, forward strand.
TCCATGTCCACATGTTTACAATTTCACGTCAAAAAATTGCTAAAATTCCAGTTGCAATTTTTCAAAGTCCCTTAAAAATTTTCCAATTTTTGTCCCAATTCTTCCCATTCCCATTGAAACTTTTCAAATCCCACTCAAAATTGTTGAAATTCTCTTGAAGCTTTTAAAATTCTCTCTAGAATTTTCAAAATCCATGTCCACATGTTTACAATTTCATGTCAAAAAATGGCTAAAATTCCAGTTGAAATTTTTTCAAAGTCCCTTAAAAATTTTCCAATTTTTGTCCCAATTCTTCCCATTCCCATTGAAACTTTTCAAATCCCTCTCAAAATTGTTGAAATTCTGTTGAAGCTTTTAAAAATCTCTCTAGAATTTTCAAAATCCATGTCCACATGTTTACAATTTCACGTCAAAAAATGGCTAAAATTCCAGTTGAAATTTTTTCAAAGTCCCTTCAAAATTTTCCAATTTTTGTCCCAATTCTTCCCATTCCCATTGAAACTTTTCAAATCCCTCTCAAAATTGTTGAAATTCTGTTGAAGCTTTTAAAATTCTCTCTAGAATTTTCAAAATCCATGTCCACATGTTTACAATTTCACGTCCAAATTGCTAAAATTCCAGTTGAAATTTTTTCAAAGTCCCTTAAAAATTTTCCAATTTTTGTCCCAATTCTTCCCATTCCCATTGAAACTTTTCAAATCCCTCTCCAAATTGTTGAAATTCTCTTGAAGCTTTTAAAATTCTCTCTAGAATTTTCAAAATCCATGGCCACATGTTTACAATTTCACGTCAAAAAATTGCTAAAATTCCAGTTGAAATTTTTTCAAAGTCCCTGAAAAATTTTCCAATTTTTGTCCCAATTCTTCCCATTCCCTTTGAAACTTTTCAAATCCCTCTCAAAATTGTTGAAATTCTGTTGAAGCTTTTAAAATTCTCTCTAGAATTTTCAAAATCCATGTCCACATGTTTACAATTTCACGTCAAAAAATTGCTAAAATTCCAGTTGCAATTTTTTCAAAGTCCCTTAAAAATTTTCCAATTTTTGTCCCAATTCTTCCCATTCCCATTGAAACTTTTCAAATCCCACTCAAAATTGTTGAAATTCTCTTGAAGCTTTTAAAATTCTCTCTAGAATTTTCAAAATCCATGTCCACATGTTTACAATTTCATGTCAAAAAATGGCTAAAATTCCAGTTGAAATTTTTTCAAAGTCCCTTAAAAATTTTCCAATTTTTGTCCCAATTCTTCCCATTCCCATTGAAACTTTTCAAATCCCTCTCAAAATTGTTGAAATTCTGTTGAAGCTTTTAAAAATCTCTCTAGAATTTTCAAAATCCATGTCCACATGTTTACAATTTCACGTCAAAAAATGGCTAAAATTCCAGTTGAAATTTTTTCAAAGTCCCTTCAAAATTTTCCAATTTTTGTCCCAATTCTTCCCATTCCCATTGAAACTTTTCAAATCCCTCTCAAAATTGTTGAAATTCTGTTGAAGCTTTTAAAATTCTCTCTAGAATTTTCAAAATCCATGTCCACATGTTTACAATTTCACGTCAAAAAATGGCTAAAATTCCAGTTGAAATTTTTTCAAAGTCCCTTAAAAATTTTCCAATTTTTGTCCCAATTCTTCCCATTCCCATTGAAACTTTTCAAATCCCTCTCAAAATTGTTGAAAATCTGTTGAAGCTTTTAAAATTCTCTCTAGAAGTTTCAAAATCCATGTCCACATGTTTACAATTTCACGTCAAAAAATTGCTAAAATTCCAGTTGAAATTAAGTCCCTTAAAAATTTTCCAATTTTTGTCCCAATTCTTCCCATTCCCATTGAAACTTTTCAAATCCCTCTCAAAATTGTTGAAATTCTGTTGAAGCTTTTAAAATTCTCTCTAGAATTTTCAAAATCCATGTCCACATGTTTACAATTTCACGTCAAAAAATTGCTAAAATTCCAGTTGAAATTTTTTCAAAGTCCCTGAAAAATTTTCCAATTTTTGTCCCAATTCTTCCCATTCCCATTGAAACTTTTCAAATCCCTCTCAAAATTGTTGAAATTCTGTTGAAGCTTTTAAAATTCTCTCTAGAATTTTCAAAATCCATGTCCACATGTTTACAATTTCACGTCAAAAAATTGCTAAAATTCCAGTTGCAATTTTTTCAAAGTCCCTGAAAAATTTTCCAATTTTTGTCCCAATTCTTCCCATTCCCATTGAAACTTTTCAAATCCCTCTCCAAATTGTTGAAATTCTGTTGAAGCTTTTAAAATTCTCTCTAGAATTTTCAAAATCCATGTCCACATGTTTACAATTTCACGTCCAAATTGCTAAAATTCCAGTTGAAATTTTTTCAAAGTCCCTTAAAAATTTTCCAATTTTTGTCCCAATTCTTCCCATTCCCATTGAAACTTTTCAAATCCCTCTCAAAATTGTTGAAATTCTGTTGAAGCTTTTAAAATTCTCTCTAGAAGTTTCAAAATCCATGTCCACATGTTTACAATTTCACGTCAAAAAATTGCTAAAATTCCAGTTGCAATTTTTTCAAAGTCCCTTAAAAATTTTCCAATTTTTGTCCCAATTCTTCCCATTCCCATTGAAACTTTTCAAATCCCTCTCTAAATTGTTGAAATTCTGTTGAAGCTTTTAAAATTCTCTCTAGAATTTTCAAAATCCATGTCCACATGTTTACAATTTCACGTCCAAATTGCTAAAATTCCAGTTGAAATTTTTTCAAAGTCCCTTAAAAATTTTCCAATTTTTGTCCCAATTCTTCCCATTCCCATTGAAACTTTTCAAATCCCTCTCAAAATTGTTGAAATTCTCTTGAAGCTTTTAAAATTCTCTCTAGAATTTTCAAAATCCATGGCCACATGTTTACAATTTCACGTCAAAAAATTGCTAAAATTCCAGTTGAAATTTTTTCAAAGTCCCTGAAAAATTTTCCAATTTTTGTCCCAATTCTTCCCATTCCCATTGAAACTTTTCAAATCCCTCTCAAAATTGTTGAAATTCTGTTGAAGCTTTTAAAAATCTCTCTAGAATTTTCAAAATCCATGTCCACATGTTTACAATTTCACGTCAAAAAATTGCTAAAATTCCAGTTGCAATTTTTTCAAAGTCCCTTAAAAATTTTCCAATTTTTGTCCCAATTCTTCCCATTCCCATTGAAACTTTTCAAATCCCTCTCTAAATTGTTGAAATTCTCTTGAAGCTTTTAAAATTCTCTCTAGAATTTTCAAAATCCATGTCCACATGTTTACAATTTCACGTCAAAAAATTGCTAAAATTCCAGTTGCAATTTTTTCAAAGTCCCTTAAAAATTTTCCAATTTTTGTCCCAATTCTTCCCATTCCCATTGAAACTTTTCAAATCCCTCTCAAAATTGTTGAAATTCTGTTGAAGCTTTTAAAATTCTCTCTAGAAGTTTCAAAATCCATGTCCACATGTTTACAATTTCACGTCCAAATTGCTAAAATTCCAGTTGAAATTTTTTCAAAGTCCCTTAAAAATTTTCCAATTTTTGTCCCAATTCTTCCCATTCCCATTGAAACTTTTCAAATCCCTCTCAAAATTGTTGAAATTCTGTTGAAGCTTTTAAAATTCTCTCTAGAATTTTCAAAATCCATGTCCACATGTTTACAATTTCACGTCAAAAAATTGCTAAAATTCCAGTTGAAATTTTTTCAAAGTCCCTGAAAAAATTTCCAATTTTTGTCCCAATTCTTCCCATTCCCATTGAAACTTTTCAAATCCCTCTCAAAATTGTTGAAATTCTGTTGAAGCTTTTAAAATTCTCTCTAGAAGTTTCAAAATCCATGTCCACATGTTTACAATTTCACGTCAAAAAATTGCTAAAATTCCAGTTGAAATTTTTTAAAGTCCCTTAAAAATTTTCCAATTTTTGTCCCAATTCTTCCCATTCCCATTGAAACTTTTCAAATCCCTCTCAAAATTGTTGAAATTCTGTTGAAGCTTTTAAAATTCTCTCTAGAATTTTCAAAATCCATGGCCACATGTTTACAATTTCACGTCAAAAAATTGCTAAAATTCCAGTTGAAATTTTTTCAAAGTCCCTTAAAAATTTTCCAATTTTTGTCCCAATTCTTCCCATTCCCATTGAAACTTTTCAAATCCCTCTCAAAATTGTTGAAATTCTGTTGAAGCTTTTAAAATTCTCTAGAATTTTCAAAATCCATGTCCATATGTTTACAATTTCACGTCAAAAAATGGCTAAAATTCCAGTTGCAATTTTTTCAAAGTCCCTTAAAAATTTTCCAATTTTTGTCCCAATTCTTCCCATTCCCATTGAAACTTTTCAAATCCCTCTCAAAATTGTTGAAATTCTCTTGAAGCTTTTAAAATTCTCTCTAGAATTTTCAAAATCCATGTCCACATATTTACAATTTCACGTCAAAAAATTGCTAAAATTCCAGTTGCAATTTTTTCAAAGTCCCTTAAAAATTTTCCAATTTTTGTCCCAATTCTTCCCATTCCCATTGAAACTTTTCAAATCCCTCTCAAAATTGTTGAAATTCTGTTGAAGCTTTTAAAATTCTCTCTAGAATTTTCAAAATCCATGTCCACATGTTTACAATTTCACGTCAAAAAATTGCTAAAATTCCAGTTGAAATTTTTTCAAAGTCCCTGAAAAATTTTCCAATTTTTGTCCCAATTCTTCCCATTCCCATTGAAACTTTTCAAATCCCTCTCAAAATTGTTGAAATTCTGTTGAAGCTTTTAAAATTCTCTCTAGAATTTTCAAAATCCATGTCCACATGTTTACAATTTCACGTCAAAAAATTGCTAAAATTCCAGTTGCAATTTTTTCAAAGTCCCTTAAAAATTTTCCAATTTTTGTCCCAATTCTTCCCATTCCCATTGAAACTTTTCAAATCCCTCTCTAAATTGTTGAAATTCTCTTGAAGCTTTTAAAATTCTCTCTAGAATTTTCAAAATCCATGGCCACATGTTTACAATTTCACGTCAAAAAATGGCTAAAATTCCAGTTGAAATTTTTTCAAAGTCCCTTAAAAATTTTCCAATTTTTGTCCCAATTCTTCCCATTCCCATTGAAACTTTTCAAATCCCTCTCAAAATTGTTGAAATTCTGTTGAAGCTTTTAAAATTCTCTCTAGAATTTTCAAAATCCATGGCCACATGTTTACAATTTCACGTCAAAAAATTGCTAAAATTCCAGTTGCAATTTTTTCAAAGTCCCTTCAAAATTTTCCAATTTTTGTCCCAATTCTTCCCATTCCCATTGAAACTTTTCAAATCCCTCTCAAAATTGTTGAAATTCTGTTGAAGCTTTTAAAATTCTCTCTAGAATTTTCAAAATCCATGTCCACATGTTTACAATTTCACGTCAAAAAATTGCTAAAATTCCAGTTGAAATTTTTTAAAGTCCCTTAAAAATTTTCCAATTTTTGTCCCAATTCTTCCCATTCCCATTGAAACTTTTCAAATCCCTCTCAAAATTGTTGAAATTCTGTTGAAGCTTTTAAAATTCTCTCTAGAATTTTCAAAATCCATGTCCACATGTTTACAATTTCACGTCAAAAAATGGCTAAAATTCCAGTTGAAATTTTTTCAAAGTCCCTTAAAAATTTTCCAATTTTTGTCCCAATTCTTCCCATTCCCATTGAAACTTTTCAAATCCCTCTCAAAATTGTTGAAATTCTCTTGAAGCTTTTAAAATTCTCTCTAGAATTTTCAAAATCCATGTCCACATGTTTACAATTTCACGTCAAAAAATTGCTAAAATTCCAGTTGCAATTTTTTCAAAGTCCCTTCAAAATTTTCCAATTTTTGTCCCAATTCTTCCCATTCCCATTGAAACTTTTCAAATCCCTCTCAAAATTGTTGAAATTCTCTTGAAGCTTTTAAAATTCTCTCTAGAATTTTCAAAATCCATGTCCACATGTTTACAATTTCACGTCAAAAAATTGCTAAAATTCCAGTTGCAATTTTTTCAAAGTCCCTTAAAAATTTTCCAATTTTTGTCCCAATTCTTCCCATTCCCATTGAAACTTTTCAAATCCCTCTCTAAATTGTTGAAATTCTGTTGAAGCTTTTAAAATTCTCTCTAGAATTTTCAAAATCCATGTCCACATGTTTACAATTTCACGTCCAAATTGCTAAAATTCCAGTTGAAATTTTTTCAAAGTCCCTTAAAAATTTTCCAATTTTTGTCCCAATTCTTCCCATTCCCATTGAAACTTTTCAAATCCCTCTCAAAATTGTTGAAATTCTGTTGAAGCTTTTAAAATTCTCTCTAGAATTTTCAAAATCCATGTCCACATGTTTACAATTTCACGTCAAAAAATTGCTAAAATTCCAGTTGCAATTTTTTCAAAGTCCCTGAAAAATTTTCCAATTTTTGTCCCAATTCTTCCCATTCCCATTGAAACTTTTCAAATCCCTCTCAAAATTGTTGAAATTCTGTTGAAGCTTTTAAAAATCTCTCTAGAATTTTCAAAATCCATGTCCACATGTTTACAATTTCACGTCAAAAAATTGCTAAAATTCCAGTTGCAATTTTTTCAAAGTCCCTTAAAAATTTTCCAATTTTTGTCCCAATTCTTCCCATTCCCATTGAAACTTTTCAAATCCCTCTCTAAATTGTTGAAATTCTGTTGAAGCTTTTAAAATTCTCTCTAGAAGTTTCAAAATCCATGTCCACATGTTTACAATTTCACGTCCAAATTGCTAAAATTCCAGTTGAAATTTTTTCAAAGTCCCTTAAAAATTTTCCAATTTTTGTCCCAATTCTTCCCATTCCCATTGAAACTTTTCAAATCCCTCTCAAAATTGTTGAAATTCTGTTGAAGCTTTTAAAATTCTCTCTAGAATTTTCAAAATCCATGTCCACATGTTTACAATTTCACGTCAAAAAATTGCTAAAATTCCAGTTGAAATTTTTTCAAAGTCCCTGAAAAATTTTCCAATTTTTGTCCCAATTCTTCCCATTCCCATTGAAACTTTTCAAATCCCTCTCAAAATTGTTGAAATTCTGTTGAAGCTTTTAAAATTCTCTCTAGAAGTTTCAAAATCCATGTCCACATGTTTACAATTTCACGTCAAAAAATGGCTAAAATTCCAGTTGAAATTTTTTAAAGTCCCTTAAAAATTTTCCAATTTTTGTCCCAATTCTTCCCATTCCCATTGAAACTTTTCAAATCCCTCTCAAAATTGTTGAAATTCTGTTGAAGCTTTTAAAAATCTCTCTAGAATTTTCAAAATCCATGGCCACATGTTTACAATTTCACGTCAAAAAATGGCTAAAATTCCAGTTGAAATTTTTTCAAAGTCCCTGAAAAATTTTCCAATTTTTGTCCCAATTCTTCCCATTCCCATTGAAACTTTTCAAATCCCTCTCAAAATTGTTGAAATTCTGTTGAAGCTTTTAAAATTCTCTAGAATTTTCAAAATCCATGTCCATATGTTTACAATTTCACGTCAAAAAATGGCTAAAATTCCAGTTGCAATTTTTTCAAAGTCCCTTAAAAATTTTCCAATTTTTGTCCCAATTCTTCCCATTCCCATTGAAACTTTTCAAATCCCTCTCAAAATTGTTGAAATTCTGTTGAAGCTTTTAAAATTCTCTCTAGAATTTTCAAAATCCATGTCCACATATTTACAATTTCACGTCAAAAAATTGCTAAAATTCCAGTTGCAATTTTTTCAAAGTCCCTTAAAAATTTTCCAATTTTTGTCCCAATTCTTCCCATTCCCATTGAAACTTTTCAAATCCCTCTCAAAATTGTTGAAATTCTGTTGAAGCTTTTAAAATTCTCTCTAGAATTTTCAAAATCCATGTCCACATGTTTACAATTTCACGTCAAAAAATTGCTAAAATTCCAGTTGAAATTTTTTCAAAGTCCCTGAAAAATTTTCCAATTTTTGTCCCAATTCTTCCCATTCCCATTGAAACTTTTCAAATCCCTCTCAAAATTGTTGAAATTCTGTTGAAGCTTTTAAAATTCTCTCTAGAATTTTCAAAATCCATGTCCACATGTTTACAATTTCACGTCAAAAAATTGCTAAAATTCCAGTTGCAATTTTTTCAAAGTCCCTTAAAAATTTTCCAATTTTTGTCCCAATTCTTCCCATTCCCATTGAAACTTTTCAAATCCCTCTCTAAATTGTTGAAATTCTCTTGAAGCTTTTAAAATTCTCTCTAGAATTTTCAAAATCCATGTCCACATATTTACAATTTCACGTCAAAAAATTGCTAAAATTCCAGTTGCAATTTTTTCAAAGTCCCTTAAAAATTTTCCAATTTTTGTCCCAATTCTTCCCATTCCCATTGAAACTTTTCAAATCCCTCTCAAAATTGTTGAAATTCTGTTGAAGCTTTTAAAATTCTCTCTAGAATTTTCAAAATCCATGTCCACATGTTTACAATTTCACGTCAAAAAATTGCTAAAATTCCAGTTGAAATTTTTTCAAAGTCCCTGAAAAATTTTCCAATTTTTGTCCCAATTCTTCCCATTCCCATTGAAACTTTTCAAATCCCTCTCTAAATTGTTGAAATTCTGTTGAAGCTTTTAAAATTCTCTCTAGAATTTTCAAAATCCATGTCCACATGTTTACAATTTCACGTCAAAAAATTGCTAAAATTCCAGTTGCAATTTTTTCAAAGTCCCTTAAAAATTTTCCAATTTTTGTCCCAATTCTTCCCATTCCCATTGAAACTTTTCAAATCCCTCTCAAAATTGTTGAAATTCTGTTGAAGCTTTTAAAATTCTCTCTAGAAGTTTCAAAATCCATGTCCACATGTTTACAATTTCACGTCCAAATTGCTAAAATTCCAGTTGAAATTTTTTCAAAGTCCCTTCAAAATTTTCCAATTTTTGTCCCAATTCTTCCCATTCCCATTGAAACTTTTCAAATCCCTCTCAAAATTGTTGAAATTCTGTTGAAGCTTTTAAAATTCTCTCTAGAATTTTCAAAATCCATGTCCACATGTTTACAATTTCATGTCAAAAAATTGCTAAAATTCCAGTTGAAATTTTTTCAAAGTCCCTTTAAAATTTTCCAATTTTTGTCCCAATTCTTCCCATTCCCATTGAAACTTTTCAAATCCCTCTCCAAATTGTTGAAATTCTGTTGAAGCTTTTAAAATTCTCTCTAGAATTTTCAAAATCCATGTCCACATGTTTACAATTTCACGTCAAAAAATTGCTAAAATTCCAGTTGAAATTTTTTCAAAGTCCCTGAAAAATTTTCCAATTTTTGTCCCAATTCTTCCCATTCCCATTGAAACTTTTCAAATCCCTCTCTAAATTGTTGAAATTCTGTTGAAGCTTTTAAAATTCTCTCTAGAATTTTCAAAATCCATGTCCACATGTTTACAATTTCACGTCAAAAAATTGCTAAAATTCCAGTTGCAATTTTTTCAAAGTCCCTTAAAAATTTTCCAATTTTTGTCCCAATTCTTCCCATTCCCATTGAAACTTTTCAAATCCCTCTCAAAATTGTTGAAATTCTGTTGAAGCTTTTAAAATTCTCTCTAGAAGTTTCAAAATCCATGTCCACATGTTTACGATTTCACGTCCAAATTGCTAAAATTCCAGTTGAAATTTTTTCAAAGTCCCTTAAAAATTTTCCAATTTTTGTCCCAATTCTTCCCATTCCCATTGAAACTTTTCAAATCCCTCTCAAAATTGTTGAAATTCTGTTGAAGCTTTTAAAATTCTCTCTAGAATTTTCAAAATCCACTTCAACATGTTTACAATTTCACGTCAAAAAATTGCTAAAATTCCAGTTGAAATTTTTTCAAAGTCCCTGAAAAATTTTCCAATTTTTGTCCCAATTCTTCCCATTCCCATTGAAACTTTTCAAATCCCTCTCAAAATTGTTGAAATTCTGTTGAAGCTTTTAAAATTCTCTCTAGAAGCTTCAAAATCCATGTCCACATGTTTACAATTTCACGTCAAAAAATGGCTAAAATTCCAGTTGAAATTTTTTAAAGTCCCTTAAAAATTTTCCAATTTTTGTCCCAATTCTTCCCATTCCCATTGAAACTTTTCAAATCCCTCTCAAAATTGTTGAAATTCTGTTGAAGCTTTTAAAAATCTCTCTAGAATTTTCAAAATCCATGGCCACATGTTTACAATTTCACGTCAAAAAATGGCTAAAATTCCAGTTGAAATTTTTTCAAAGTCCCTGAAAAATTTTCCAATTTTTGTCCCAATTCTTCCCATTCCCATTGAAACTTTTCAAATCCCTCTCAAAATTGTTGAAATTCTGTTGAAGCTTTTAAAATTCTCTAGAATTTTCAAAATCCATGTCCATATGTTTACAATTTCACGTCAAAAAATGGCTAAAATTCCAGTTGCAATTTTTTCAAAGTCCCTTAAAAATTTTCCAATTTTTGTCCCAATTCTTCCCATTCCCATTGAAACTTTTCAAATCCCTCTCAAAATTGTTGAAATTCTGTTGAAGCTTTTAAAATTCTCTCTAGAAGTTTCAAAATCCATGTCCACATGTTTACAATTTCACGTCAAAAAATTGCTAAAATTCCAGTTGCAATTTTTTCAAAGTCCCTTAAAAATTTTCCAATTTTTGTCCCAATTCTTCCCATTCCCATTGAAACTTTTCAAATCCCTCTCAAAATTGTTGAAATTCTGTTGAAGCTTTTAAAATTCTCTCTAGAATTTTCAAAATCCATGTCCACATGTTTACAATTTCACGTCAAAAAATTGCTAAAATTCCAGTTGAAATTTTTTCAAAGTCCCTGAAAAATTTTCCAATTTTTGTCCCAATTCTTCCCATTCCCATTGAAACTTTTCAAATCCCTCTCTAAATTGTTGAAATTCTGTTGAAGCTTTTAAAATTCTCTCTAGAATTTTCAAAATCCATGTCCACATGTTTACAATTTCACGTCAAAAAATTGCTAAAATTCCAGTTGCAATTTTTTCAAAGTCCCTTAAAAATTTTCCAATTTTTGTCCCAATTCTTCCCATTCCCATTGAAACTTTTCAAATCCCTCTCTAAATTGTTGAAATTCTCTTGAAGCTTTTAAAATTCTCTCTAGAATTTTCAAAATCCATGTCCACATATTTACAATTTCACGTCAAAAAATTGCTAAAATTCCAGTTGAAATTTTTTCAAAGTCCCTGAAAAATTTTCCAATTTTTGTCCCAATTCTTCCCATTCCCATTGAAACTTTTCAAATCCCTCTCAAAATTGTTGAAATTCTGTTGAAGCTTTTAAAATTCTCTCTAGAATTTTCAAAATCCATGTCCACATGTTTACAATTTCACGTCAAAAAATTGCTAAAATTCCAGTTGAAATTTTTTCAAAGTCCCTGAAAAATTTTCCAATTTTTGTCCCAATTCTTCCCATTCCCATTGAAACTTTTCAAATCCCTCTCTAAATTGTTGAAATTCTGTTGAAGCTTTTAAAATTCTCTCTAGAATTTTCAAAATCCATGTCCACATGTTTACAATTTCACATTAAAAAATTGCTAAAATTCCAGTTGAAATTTTTTCAAAGTCCCTTAAAAATTTTCCAATTTTTGTCCCAATTCTTCCCATTCCCATTGAAACTTTTCAAATCCCTCTCAAAATTGTTGAAATTCTGTTGAAGCTTTTAAAATTCTCTCTAGAAGTTTCAAAATCCATGTCCACATGTTTACAATTTCACGTCCAAATTGCTAAAATTCCAGTTGAAATTTTTTAAAGTCCCTTAAAAATTTTCCAATTTTTGTCCCAATTCTTCCCATTCCCATTGAAACTTTTCAAATCCCTCTCAAAATTGTTGAAATTCTGTTGAAGCTTTTAAAATTCTCTCTAGAATTTTCAAAATCCATGTCCACATGTTTACAATTTCACGTCAAAAAATGGCTAAAATTCCAGTTGAAATTTTTTCAAAGTCCCTTAAAAATTTTCCAATTTTTGTCCCAATTCTTCCCATTCCCATTGAAACTTTTCAAATCCCTCTCAAAATTGTTGAAATTCTGTTGAAGCTTTTAAAATTCTCTCTAGAATTTTCAAAATCCATGTCCACATGTTTACAATTTCACGTCAAAAAATTGCTAAAATTCCAGTTGAAATTTTTTCAAAGTCCCTGAAAAATTTTCCAATTTTTGTCCCAATTCTTCCCATTCCCATTGAAACTTTTCAAATCCCTCTCTAAATTGTTGAAATTCTGTTGAAGCTTTTAAAATTCTCTCTAGAATTTTCAAAATCCATGTCCACATGTTTACAATTTCACATTAAAAAATTGCTAAAATTCCAGTTGAAATTTTTTCAAAGTCCCTTAAAAATTTTCCAATTTTTGTCCCAATTCTTCCCATTCCCATTGAAACTTTTCAAATCCCTCTCAAAATTGTTGAAATTCTGTTGAAGCTTTTAAAATTCTCTCTAGAATTTTCAAAATCCATGTCCACATGTTTACAATTTCACGTCAAAAAATGGCTAAAATTCCAGTTGAAATTTTTTCAAAGTCCCTTAAAAATTTTCCAATTTTTGTCCCAATTCTTCCCATTCCCATTGAAACTTTTCAAATCCCTCTCAAAATTGTTGAAATTCTGTTGAAGCTTTTAAAATTCTCTCTAGAATTTTCAAAATCCATGTCCACATGTTTACAATTTCACGTCAAAAAATTGCTAAAATTCCAGTTGAAATTTTTTCAAAGTCCCTTAAAAATTTTCCAATTTTTGTCCCAATTCTTCCCATTCCCATTGAAACTTTTCAAATCCCTCTCAAAATTGTTGAAATTCTGTTGAAGCTTTTAAAATTCTCTCTAGAATTTTCAAAATCCATGGCCACATATTTACAATTTCACGTCAAAAAATTGCTAAAATTCCAGTTGAAATTTTTTCAAAGTCCCTTAAAAATTTTCCAATTTTTGTCCCAATTCTTCCCATTCCCATTGAAACTTTTCAAATCCCTCTCAAAATTGTTGAAATTCTATTGAAGCTTTTAAAATTCTCTCTAGAATTTTCAAAATCCATGTCCACATATTTACAATTTCACGTCAAAAAATTGCTAAAATTCCAGTTGCAATTTTTTCAAAGTCCCTTAAAAATTTTCCAATTTTTGTCCCAATTCTTCCCATTCCCATTGAAACTTTTCAAATCCCTCTCAAAATTGTTGAAATTCTGTTGAAGCTTTTAAAATTCTCTCTAGAATTTTCAAAATCCATGTCCACATGTTTACAATTTCATGTCAAAAAATTGCTAAAATTCCAGTTGAAATTTTTTCAAAGTCCCTTCAAAATTTTCCAATTTTTGTCCCAATTCTTCCCATTCCCATTGAAACTTTTCAAATCCCTCTCCAAATTGTTGAAATTCTGTTGAAGCTTTTAAAATTCTCTCTAGAATTTTCAAAATCCATGTCCACATGTTTACAATTTCACGTCAAAAAATTGCTAAAATTCCAGTTGAAATTTTTTCAAAGTCCCTGAAAAATTTTCCAATTTTTGTCCCAATTCTTCCCATTCCCATTGAAACTTTTCAAATCCCTCTCTAAATTGTTGAAATTCTGTTGAAGCTTTTAAAATTCTCTCTAGAATTTTCAAAATCCATGTCCACATGTTTACAATTTCACGTCAAAAAATTGCTAAAATTCCAGTTGCAATTTTTTCAAAGTCCCTTAAAAATTTTCCAATTTTTGTCCCAATTCTTCCCATTCCCATTGAAACTTTTCAAATCCCTCTCAAAATTGTTGAAATTCTCTTGAAGCTTTTAAAATTCTCTCTAGAAGTTTCAAAATCCATGTCCACATGTTTACAATTTCACGTCCAAATTGCTAAAATTCCAGTTGCAATTTTTTCAAAGTCCCTTAAAAATTTTCCAATTTTTGTCCCAATTCTTCCCATTCCCATTGAAACTTTTCAAATCCCTCTCAAAATTGTTGAAATTCTGTTGAAGCTTTTAAAATTCTCTCTAGAATTTTCAAAATCCATGGCCACATGTTTACAATTTCACGTCAAAAAATTGCTAAAATTCTAGTTGAAATTTTTTCAAAGTCCCTGAAAAATTTTCCAATTTTTGTCCCAATTCTTCCCATTCCCATTGAAACTTTTCAAATCCCTCTCAAAATTGTTGAAATTCTGTTGAAGCTTTTAAAATTCTCTCTAGAATTTTCAAAATCCATGTCCACATGTTTACAATTTCACGTCAAAAAATTGCTAAAATTCCAGTTGAAATTTTTTCAAAGTCCCTGAAAAATTTTCCAATTTTTGTCCCAATTCTTCCCATTCCCATTGAAACTTTTCAAATCCCTCTCTAAATTGTTGAAATTCTGTTGAAGCTTTTAAAATTCTCTCTAGAATTTTCAAAATCCATGTCCACATGTTTACAATTTCACGTCAAAAAATTGCTAAAATTCCAGTTGCAATTTTTTCAAAGTCCCTTAAAAATTTTCCAATTTTTGTCCCAATTCTTCCCATTCCCATTGAAACTTTTCAAATCCCTCTCAAAATTGTTGAAATTCTGTTGAAGCTTTTAAAATTCTCTCTAGAAGTTTCAAAATCCATGTCCACATGTTTACAATTTCACGTCCAAATTGCTAAAATTCCAGTTGAAATTTTTTAAAGTCCCTTAAAAATTTTCCAATTTTTGTCCCAATTCTTCCCATTCCCATTGAAACTTTTCAAATCCCTCTCAAAATTGTTGAAATTCTGTTGAAGCTTTTAAAATTCTCTCTAGAATTTTCAAAATCCATGGCCACATGTTTACAATTTCACGTCAAAAAATTGCTAAAATTCCAGTTGAAATTTTTTCAAAGTCCCTTCAAAATTTTCCAATTTTTGTCCCAATTCTTCCCATTCCCATTGAAACTTTTCAAATCCCTCTCCAAATTGTTGAAATTCTCTTGAAGCTTTTAAAATTCTCTCTAGAATTTTCAAAATCCATGTCCACATGTTTACAATTTCACGTCAAAAAATGGCTAAAATTCCAGTTGAAATTTTTTCAAAGTCCCTTAAAAATTTTCCAATTTTTGTCCCAATTCTTCCCATTCCCATTGAAACTTTTCAAATCCCTCTCAAAATTGTTGAAATTCTCTTGAAGCTTTTAAAATTCTCTCTAGAATTTTCAAAATCCATGTCCACATATTTACAATTTCACGTCAAAAAATTGCTAAAATTCCAGTTGCAATTTTTTCAAAGTCCCTTAAAAATTTTCCAATTTTTGTCCCAATTCTTCCCATTCCCATTGAAACTTTTCAAATCCCTCTCAAAATTGTTGAAATTCTGTTGAAGCTTTTAAAATTCTCTCTAGAATTTTCAAAATCCATGTCCACATATTTACAATTTCACGTCAAAAAATTGCTAAAATTCCAGTTGCAATTTTTTCAAAGTCCCTTAAAAATTTTCCAATTTTTGTCCCAATTCTTCCCATTCCCATTGAAACTTTTCAAATCCCTCTCAAAATTGTTGAAATTCTGTTGAAGCTTTTAAAATTCTCTCTAGAATTTTCAAAATCCATGTCCACATGTTTACAATTTCATGTCAAAAAATTGCTAAAATTCCAGTTGAAATTTTTTCAAAGTCCCTTCAAAATTTTCCAATTTTTGTCCCAATTCTTCCCATTCCCATTGAAACTTTTCAAATCCCTCTCAAAATTGTTGAAATTCTGTTGAAGCTTTTAAAATTCTCTCTAGAATTTTCAAAATCCATGGCCACATGTTTACAATTTCACGTCAAAAAATTGCTAAAATTCCAGTTGAAATTTTTTCAAAGTCCCTGAAAAATTTTCCAATTTTTGTCCCAATTCTTCCCATTCCCATTGAAACTTTTCAAATCCCTCTCAAAATTGTTGAAATTCTGTTGAAGCTTTTAAAATTCTCTCTAGAATTTTCAAAATCCATGTCCACATATTTACAATTTCACGTCAAAAAATTGCTAAAATTCCAGTTGCAATTTTTTCAAAGTCCCTTAAAAATTTTCCAATTTTTGTCCCAATTCTTCCCATTCCCATTGAAACTTTTCAAATCCCTCTCAAAATTGTTGAAATTCTGTTGAAGCTTTTAAAATTCTCTCTAGAATTTTCAAAATCCATGTCCACATGTTTACAATTTCATGTCAAAAAATTGCTAAAATTCCAGTTGAAATTTTTTCAAAGTCCCTTCAAAATTTTCCAATTTTTGTCCCAATTCTTCCCATTCCCATTGAAACTTTTCAAATCCCTCTCAAAATTGTTGAAATTCTGTTGAAGCTTTTAAAATTCTCTCTAGAATTTTCAAAATCCATGTCCACATGTTTACAATTTCACGTCAAAAAATTGCTAAAATTCCAGTTGCAATTTTTTCAAAGTCCCTTAAAAATTTTCCAATTTTTGTCCCAATTCTTCCCATTCCCATTGAAACTTTTCAAATCCCTCTCAAAATTGTTGAAATTCTGTTGAAGCTTTTAAAATTCTCTCTAGAAGTTTCAAAATCCATGTCCACATGTTTACAATTTCACGTCCAAATTGCTAAAATTCCAGTTGCAATTTTTTCAAAGTCCCTTAAAAATTTTCCAATTTTTGTCCCAATTCTTCCCATTCCCATTGAAACTTTTCAAATCCCTCTCAAAATTGTTGAAATTCTGTTGAAGCTTTTAAAATTCTCTCTAGAATTTTCAAAATCCATGGCCACATGTTTACAATTTCACGTCAAAAAATTGCTAAAATTCCAGTTGAAATTTTTTCAAAGTCCCTGAAAAATTTTCCAATTTTTGTCCCAATTCTTCCCATTCCCATTGAAACTTTTCAAATCCCTCTCTAAATTGTTGAAATTCTGTTGAAGCTTTTAAAATTCTCTCTAGAAGTTTCAAAATCCATGTCCACATGTTTACAATTTCACGTCAAAAAATTGCTAAAATTCCAGGTAAAATTTTTTAAAGTCCCTTAAAAATTTTCCAATTTTTGTCCCAATTCTTCCCATTCCCATTGAAACTTTTCAAATCCCTCTCAAAATTGTTGAAATTCTGTTGAAGCTTTTAAAAATCTCTCTAGAATTTTCAAAATCCATGTCCACATGTTTACAATTTCACGTCAAAAAATTGCTAAAATTCCAGTTGAAATTTTTTCAAAGTCCCTTAAATATTTTCCAATTTTTGTCCCAAGTCTTCCCATTCCCATTGAAACTTTTCAAATCCCTCTCAAAATTGTTGAAATTCTCTTGAAGCTTTTAAAATTCTCTCTAGAATTTTCAAAATCCATGTCCACATGTTTACAATTTCACGTCAAAAAATGGCTAAAATTCCAGTTGAAATTTTTTCAAAGTCCCTTAAAAATTTTCCAATTTTTGTCCCAATTCTTCCCATTCCCATTGAAACTTTTCAAATCCCTCTCAAAATTGTTGAAATTCTGTTGAAGCTTTTAAAATTCTCTCTAGAATTTTCAAAATCCATGTCCACATGTTTACAATTTCACGTCAAAAAATGGCTAAAATTCCAGTTGAAATTTTTTCAAAGTCCCTTAAAAATTTTCCAATTTTTGTCCCAATTCTTCCCATTCCCATTGAAACTTTTCAAATCCCTCTCAAAATTGTTGAAATTCTGTTGAAGCTTTTAAAATTCTCTAGAATTTTCAAAATCCATGTCCACATGTTTACAATTTCACGTCAAAAAATTGCTAAAATTCCAGTTGCAATTTTTTCAAAGTCCCTTAAAAATTTTCCAATTTTTGTCCCAATTCTTCCCATTCCCATTGAAACTTTTCAAATCCCTCTCAAAATTGTTGAAATTCTGTTGAAGCTTTTAAAATTCTCTCTAGAAGTTTCAAAATCCATGTCCACATATTTACAATTTCACGTCAAAAAATTGCTAAAATTCCAGTTGCAATTTTTTCAAAGTCCCTTAAAAATTTTCCAATTTTTGTCCCAATTCTTCCCATTCCCATTGAAACTTTTCAAATCCCTCTCCAAATTGTTGAAATTCTGTTGAAGCTTTTAAAATTCTCTCTAGAATTTTCAAAATCCATGGCCACATGTTTACAGTTTCACGTCAAAAAATTGCTAAAATTCCAGTTGCAATTTTTTCAAAGTCCCTTAAAAATTTTCCAATTTTTGTCCCAATTCTTCCCATTCCCATTGAAACTTTTCAAATCCCTCTCAAAATTGTTGAAATTCTGTTGAAGCTTTTAAAATTCTCTCTAGAATTTTCAAAATCCATGTCCACATGTTTACAATTTCACGTCAAAAAATTGCTAAAATTCCAGTTGAAATTTTTTCAAAGTCCCTTAAAAATTTTCCAATTTTTGTCCCAATTCTTCCCATTCCCATTGAAACTTTTCAAATCCCTCTCAAAATTGTTGAAATTCTGTTGAAGCTTTTAAAATTCTCTCTAGAATTTTCAAAATCCATGTCCACATGTTTACAATTTCACGTCAAAAAATTGCTAAAATTCCAGTTGCAATTTTTTCAAAGTCCCTTAAAAATTTTCCAATTTTTGTCCCAATTCTTCCCATTCCCATTGAAACTTTTCAAATCCCTCTCTAAATTGTTGAAATTCTGTTGAAGCTTTTAAAATTCTCTCTAGAATTTTCAAAATCCATGGCCACATGTTTACAATTTCACGTCAAAAAATTGCTAAAATTCCAGTTGAAATTTTTTCAAAGTCCCTTAAAAATTTTCCAATTTTTGTCCCAATTCTTCCCATTCCCATTGAAACTTTTCAAATCCCTCTCAAAATTGTTGAAATTCTGTTGAAGCTTTTAAAATTCTCTCTAGAATTTTCAA
The DNA here is from genome assembly GCF_964273445.1 of Streptopelia decaocto. Taxonomy (NCBI): domain Eukaryota; kingdom Metazoa; phylum Chordata; class Aves; order Columbiformes; family Columbidae; genus Streptopelia; species Streptopelia decaocto. The sequence continues at coordinate 44,291 of NW_028115010.1, forward strand.
AATCCATGTCCACATATTTACAATTTCACGTCAAAAAATTGCTAAAATTCCAGTTTAAATTTTTTCAAAGTCCCTTAAAAATTTTCCAATTTTTGTCCCAATTCTTCCCATTCCCATTGAAACTTTTCAAATCCCTCTCAAAATTGTTGAAATTCTGTTGAAGCTTTTAAAATTCTCTAGAATTTTCAAAATCCATGTCCACATGTTTACAATTTCACGTCAAAAAATTGCTAAAATTCCAGTTGCAATTTTTTCAAAGTCCCTGAAAAATTTTCCAATTTTTGTCCCAATTCTTCCCATTCCCATTGAAACTTTTCAAATCCCTCTCCAAATTGTTGAAATTCTGTTGAAGCTTTTAAAATTCTCTCTAGAAGTTTCAAAATCCATGTCCACATATTTACAATTTCACGTCAAAAAATTGCTAAAATTCCAGTTGAAATTTTTTCAAAGTCCCTTAAAAATTTTCCAATTTTTGTCCCAATTCTTCCCATTCCCATTGAAACTTTTCAAATCCCTCTCCAAATTGTTGAAATTCTGTTGAAGCTTTTAAAATTCTCTCTAGAATTTTCAAAATCCATGTCCACATATTTACAATTTCACGTCAAAAAATGGCTAAAATTCCAGTTGAAATTTTCTCAAAGTCCCTTAAAAATTTTCCAATTTTTGTCCCAATTCTTCCCATTCCCATTGAAACTTTTCAAATCCCTCTCAAAATTGTTGAAATTCTCTTGAAGCTTTTAAAATTCTCTCTAGAATTTTCAAAATCCATGTCCACATGTTTACAATTTCACGTCAAAAAATTGCTAAAATTCCAGTTGCAATTTTTTCAAAGTCCCTTAAAAATTTTCCAATTTTTGTCCCAATTCTTCCCATTCCCATTGAAACTTTTCAAATCCCTCTCCAAATTGTTGAAATTCTGTTGAAGCTTTTAAAATTCTCTCTAGAATTTTCAAAATCCATGTCCACATGTTTACAATTTCACGTCAAAAAATTGCTAAAATTCCAGTTGCAATTTTTTCAAAGTCCCTTAAAAATTTTCCAATTTTTGTCCCAATTCTTCCCATTCCCATTGAAACTTTTCAAATCCCTCTCAAAATTGTTGAAATTCTCTTGAAGCTTTTAAAATTCTCTCTAGAAGTTTCAAAATCCATGTC
>NW_028115009.1:0-2500 GCF_964273445.1 Streptopelia decaocto
CGCGCGGGAAAGAGAAAGGCCCCAGCCCGGAGACGGCCCGACACGCGCGTGGCGGACACGCGCGCCCGGAGACGGCCCACCGCCGCGGGGAGAGAGAGACACGAACGCGCGCCGCTGCGTCGCGGAGGTGGGGGACGGACGCCGCGGGGACCGTTCCCCGTCCCCGGCGGCCGCACGCGCGCGCGGCAGCACGGCACGGTACCGCCGCGGTACCCACCCGCAGACAGCCGCCCGCGCGGGACAACCGGGGCGGGGGAGGCCCGCGCCGCCCCCACCGACACGCGCTTCGCCTCTCTCCCCACCGCCGGCCGCGGCGCAGGGTCCCCGCGACGGAAAAACCCTGGCGCGGCCGCGCGGCGGGACGAGCTCCGCACAGCGGGCGCTCCGGGAGCGGGGAGCATCGGAGCGCTCCCCGAGTCTCGATTTAGGGGGACGAAGGCCTTCGCGCGCGCGCCACCGGGACACCGCGGTCCCGGGGCGCGGCACGGGGCCTGCGAGGCAACCCCAGCCGCGCCGCTGCCTGCGGCCGCGCGCCGCCAGAGGCGGACGGCGGCCCGGCCGGCGATTGATCGTCAAGCGACGCTCAGACAGGCGTAGCCCCGGGAGGAACCCGGGGCCGCAAGTGCGTTCGAAGTGTCGATGATCAATGTGTCCTGCAATTCACATTAATTCTCGCAGCTAGCTGCGTTCTTCATCGACGCACGAGCCGAGTGATCCACCGCTAAGAGTTGTCTGGCTTTCGGCGCCGCCCCGCGCGCGCGGGGGGGGTCGCCGGGACCGCTCGCCAAAAGAAGCGGACCCCTCTCTCTCAGAGGACGGCCCGCCGCCGGCCCCGCGGCGCGACGGCATCAGGGCCTCGCCTCGGCTGACCGTACCGACACACACAGGCAAGAAAGGAACGTGGCGAGGAAACCAGCCAGCGGAACACCCCGAGCGGCAAGGGCGGGGAGCACGCGCTCCCGACACGCAGACGCCCCTTGTCCGCTTCGGAGGCGGCCCAGGCGCCCGGGCTCGCTCCGGCCTCCGCACGGAGACCGCGGCACCGCCGGCCACGCGCCGCCTGCCGGACCTCGAATCGGCGCGCGGACGCTGCCGCTGCGGGACGAGCGGCAGCGACCGGGCAAAGCCCGCGCGGGGCGACACACGCGCCCCCCCCTCGGAGAGGCCGGCCACGCCGCGCGACGTCCGCTGGCTTCCCCTCGCGTGCCTCCCCGACCCCGGACGGCGAGACGGACTCCCGCGAGCTCGACCGCCCACGCGCCGGGGGCGGACACCGCCGGAACCCCGAGCCAGCGACGCGCACCGCCCGCGGCCCACCGGACAGCGCCAGCCACCAGGCCGGAGCGGCTCGCCCCTCCCGGGACCACCGCCACCGCTTCTCGCCCGGACCCCCTTCCCGCGGGCGGCTCGCCGGCACGAAGGCGGGCGGCGCTCGGAGCAGGGGGGCGACGCGCCCGCTCAGCCGCCCGCCGTTGGCAGACGGTGACCGGGAGCGCGACGACCCCCGCCCGCGCGCCCCCGCCTCGCCCGGCGAGGCCCGGGGAAAGGGCGACGTGGACAGCGACGGTCGGGGCCCGAGCCGGGGCGGCCGCAGGCGGCAGCGGGCGTCTTCCGGCAGACCGGTATCGGCGAACGGCGCCGCCGCCGCTCAGGACCGGGGCGCCGCCCTGGACGGCGGTGAGGCGACCGGAGGACGCCGAGCCGCTCGGCCGGGAGGCGAGGACGACGAGAGGGGAAGCGGAGAGCGCCGCGCGGCGCCCGCACCACCTGAGGGGGGGCGGTGGAGCCCCCCGCGGGCCACCGGGCGAGACCCCGCCGCGGAGTGAGGGGGGCCTCGCCACCCCGGCGAGAGAGAGAGAGCGCGCGCGCTGGACGGCGCTTCACCCCCGCCGGGGCCGCCCGTTTCGAGGCAGGCGAGCCGGCCCGCGGCCGACCGCGCCGCGGCCTGGACTTCCGCCGAGGCCGGACCGCGGAGAGGGGGGGGCAGAGGGACCCCCTCCCCGGCACGGCTCCCCGCGTCAGGGAGGACGACGGAGCGGGCGACGGACTCCCAGGGGCCTCGCGAGAGCGACTCCCGCCCCCCTGGAAGCACCCGCCTCCTCGCGCCGCCGCCCGGAGCCCTGGCGGGTCGCACCGAGCCGCCCGAGTCTTTAAACCGCCGCCCGGCTTCGCGGCCTTCGACCCCCCGGGGCTGGCCAGAGGGAGGGCCGCAGAAGCGCGGACGCTAGGTACCTGGCCCTGGGGCGAGGGAAACGACCTGCTGGGCCCCGCGGGGGTGCCTCCTCCGCTGCCACCCTCGGAGGAGCGTCCGCCCGCGGGGGCGCGCCCGAACGCCCGCCGCCACCGCCTACGTCCTCCTGGGCCCGGGAGCCGGGGTTTCCCTCAGTAGCCCGGCACGAAACCCGGCAGGAGAGGCGTGGCTCGGGCCGCCCGCCGCTGGCGCGGGACACGGCCCGGCGCGGGGGCCTCGCCCGCCACCCGAAGGGTTGGCGTCGGCGGG
>NW_028115009.1:7500-10000 GCF_964273445.1 Streptopelia decaocto
AAATTGGAGTGGACCGGAGCGGACGGGAAAGGACCGGACCGGACCGGGAAATTGGAGTGGACCGGACCGGACCGGACCGGGAAATTGGAGTGGACCGGACCGGACCGGAGCGAACGGGAAAGGACCGGACCGGACCGAAAAATTGGAGTGGACCGGATCGGATCTGACCGGACCGAAAAACTGGAGTGGACCGGAGCGGACGGGAAAGGACCGGACCGGACCGGGAAATTGGAGTGGACCGGATCGGACCGGCGGGGCTCGGACGGACCCGGCGTCCGGCCGCGCTCGCGAGAGGGTAGGCTCGACCTCCTCACGCTCTGCACCCGATAGTCGACCAAGGACTGAGTCCTCGCGGGGCGCCGGTAGACCTCAGATCCGAGCGCGGCGGCGCAGGCGGCGCCGTCCACGGAGCCGCTCCGGACCCGGAAACTGGACCGGGCGGGACCGGACCGGGAAATTGGAGTGGAACGGACCGGATCGGATCGGACCGGAGCGGACGGGAAAGGACCGGACCGGGAAATTGGAGTGGACCGGATCGGATCGGACCGGACCGGACCGGGAAATTGGAGTGGACCGGACTGGATCGGACTGGACCGGACTGGATCGGACCGGACCGGACCGGACCGGACCGGACCGGACCGGCGGGGCTCGGACGGACCCGGCGTCGGGCCGCGCTCGCCAGAGGGTAGACCCGGGCAGGAGGGCTGAGCGTCCTGCTGCTTTCGACGCGGCGCCCCCGGCACGTTCTCGGGGTTTAAGGGCGTGCGATATGGTGGTCGCCCCGTCCCTCTTGTCCCGACCCTAGGGTTCCGCGCCGACGTGCTGTTTTTCCTCTCCGCTGCTGAGGAGCCGCGACAGAACCCGAGGGAGGGAGGGAGGGAGGGAGGGAGGGAACGGCGGGAGGGAACGGCGGGAGGGAGGGAACGGCGGGAACACGGAGCCGGGAGAGGTTGAGGTCGGACGGTCGGAAATCCCAAAAAACACGGCCCCGAGCCCGTCCTGTTCTTCGAGAAGCGGCTGGCTGACGGAGGCTGGGAACGGCGGGGCGGTTTGTCCTACGCAGAGACAGGAGCTGGACGCGACCGAGCCTCTCGCGGGTGGCTGCGGGACAGCGTACTACGCGAGTCTACGAGTGCTACCCTCGCGATCCGTGCACACGCTCGACGAGTCCGTGTCTGGAGGTTGGGGGCTCGCGCGTGTGGGGTGCGGGTTTCGTGGCGGCGGGGTTTTTTTTAGTTCGGTTTGGTGGGGTTTCTTTTCGGTGGGGGCGGCGGGGTCGTCGTGCCCCCCACCCCCACCTGCCGCTGCCTCCGCCGCCATCGTTTAATTTCACTTCGGCTTTCGGCTCAGGCTGCACGGCGAGCGCCGCGCGCACACAGAGACACACACACACACACACAGACGCGCACACACACACACACAGACACACACACACAGACACACAGACACACACACACACTCCTCCCCCGCCCCCCCCCCCCCGAGCGCGGTCTCTCCCGCCCTCGCCTTGCACCACCCCCCCAGCCCCCCCCCCGCCCCCCCCCATCGCGGCCGTTTCTGCTCCGGCCGGGCCGCGGGAAGGGCCGGAGTGGGGGTCGGCAACTGCGCGCGCCGCGCATGCGCGCTCTCCCCGCTGCCTGGCAACCGGCCCCCTGCCCCCCGCCAGGCGCGGGCGGCGGTTGGCGGGGCGCCCAACGGTCAGTCGCTCGCTGTCAAGTCAGTCGGGCGGGCGGTCGCGGGGAGGCCGGCGCAGGAGCGTCCTGGCGATCGGCCGAGGAAACCCGCGCGCGGGTCGGCAGGGAGGCAAGCGGGCCGGGACGGGGAGACGGGGACGGGGACGGGGACGCGGTGTCTCTATGGATTCGGAGAAGAGAAGCCCCGGCTCCCCGGGGGGAGGCAAAACCGCCGGCGAAAGGCGGCGGCGGCGGGGGCCCGGGCCGGGGGGGGGACACCCGCGGCGAGCGGCGCTTCGGGTCGGTGTCTTTTTCAGCCCGCGGCCGGGGCGGGCAGCGGGGCGAGGGACCGAGCGAGCGAGCGAGCGAGCGAGAGCCACCGAGGAAGAAGCGCGGGAGGCGGCAGCACGGGCAGGTGAGGGGGTTAGGGCTCCGACAGCGGGGCTGAGAAACCGCAGGCCGCCGTGACGCCCGCGTGGCCCCCCCCCCCCCCCCCCCCCACCTCGCCCCGGGCACGGAGCCGGCAGGGACAGCCCGGCTTTCCCGGGGGAAGCGAACTCGCTGGCGAAAGGCCGGGGCGGGGGGTTAGGGGAGCGGAGGACTCGGGGCGGGGGGGGGGGGCGGCCGGGCTCGCTGCGACGGGTTGGGGAGGGCGGGCGGCTGTTGGGGCCAGGGAAGGCCGCCGCCTGTGCTCGGCGCGTAGCCCACCGGCAACGGGGAGGGGGGGGGGGGGGGGGGTAGAAGTCGGTGAAAGGAAACGAAAGCGTAAATTCAAAAAAAAAAAAAAAAAACCCAAAACAAAACCAAAACAAAACAAAAAACCCCGG
>NW_028115009.1:22500-25000 GCF_964273445.1 Streptopelia decaocto
TGGTTTAGGACACCTGGGAGCTCGCGGGGCCACGCGGCCGTCACACAGCGCGGTTCGGTAAGGAAGCCCGGAGCAGCCCCGCGCTGCCTCGGGGCCGGGCGGGCGACACCTCGCACGCGACGGGAACGCGAACTGGAAAGGAGACCGCCCGGCCTGAACACCGGACACCGCCGCAACCTCGGCCCCTGACGGGGAAAGGCACGGAGGCGCCGGCCCGCCGGGGGCCCTCTCCGACGCGACCCGAACAGCCCCATCGATCAGGAAAACGAAAAATAACAAAAGCGGCGGGCCGAGAGAGAGAGAGACAGGCGCGGAGCCCGGACGGCCGGCTGCTCTCTCTGCAATGCGACCCGCCCGAGTGCCTCATCGATCAGGAAAAGAAGCCCGCCAAGGGCCGACGGAGAGAGCGGGACACCGAGCGGAGGCCGGCCGGCCGGCCGGCCGAGGCTCCTGGGACAGCGACGGGCACGCGCCCGCGCGCGCGCCCAGCCCTGAGAGTTTCGAGCGGAGCCGGACGGCGTCCGCGAAAGCCCCGCCGCCGCCGCCGGGCTGAGCCGGGGATGCTGCGGCTGGCTCTCGAGCGCTCCTCTGGAAGCGGCTGCCCCCTCTCTCCTATCATACGGACCTACAAGACCGCGCCCCCTCGCGTCCTCAGGACTCGCTCGGTCCCTTCACCGGGGTGGCGCGCTCGAGCAAGCCGAGTTTTACCTCGACGTAACGGGAGGTAGCGACAAAACAGCGACGCCTCAGGAGGCTCCGGGAGGGGGGGGGGGGCGCACAGGCGAGCCCGTCTACCAAACCGCAACCGAAAGTCCAGGACTAAGTCCTCGCGGGGCGCCGGTAGACCTCAGATCCGAGCGCGGCGGCGCAGGCGGCGCCGTCCACGGAGCCGCTCCGGACCCGGAAACTGGACCGGGCGGGAAAGGACCGGGAAATTGGAGTGGACCGGACCGGATCGGATCGGACCGGAGCGGACGGGAAGGGACCGGACCGGACCGAAAAATTGGAGTGGACCGGATCGGATCGGACCGGAGCGGACGGGAAAGGACCGGACCGGACCGGGAAATTGGAGTGGACCGGATCGGACCGGACCGGACGGGAAACGACCGGAGCGGACCGAAAAATTGGAGTGGACCGGAGCGGACGGGAAAGGACCGGACCGGACCGGGAAATTGGAGTGGACCGGACCGGACCGGACCGGGAAATTGGAGTGGACCGGACCGGACCGGAGCGAACGGGAAAGGACCGGACCGGACCGAAAAATTGGAGTGGACCGGATCGGATCTGACCGGACCGAAAAACTGGAGTGGACCGGAGCGGACGGGAAAGGACCGGACCGGACCGGGAAATTGGAGTGGACCGGATCGGACCGGCGGGGCTCGGACGGACCCGGCGTCCGGCCGCGCTCGCGAGAGGGTAGGCTCGACCTCCTCACGCTCTGCACCCGATAGTCGACCAAGGACTGAGTCCTCGCGGGGCGCCGGTAGACCTCAGATCCGAGCGCGGCGGCGCAGGCGGCGCCGTCCACGGAGCCGCTCCGGACCCGGAAACTGGACCGGGCGGGACCGGACCGGGAAATTGGAGTGGAACGGACCGGATCGGATCGGACCGGAGCGGACGGGAAAGGACCGGACCGGGAAATTGGAGTGGACCGGATCGGATCGGACCGGACCGGACCGGGAAATTGGAGTGGACCGGACTGGATCGGACTGGACCGGACTGGATCGGACCGGACCGGACCGGACCGGACCGGACCGGACCGGCGGGGCTCGGACGGACCCGGCGTCGGGCCGCGCTCGCCAGAGGGTAGACCCGGGCAGGAGGGCTGAGCGTCCTGCTGCTTTCGACGCGGCGCCCCCGGCACGTTCTCGGGGTTTAAGGGCGTGCGATATGGTGGTCGCCCCGTCCCTCTTGTCCCGACCCTAGGGTTCCGCGCCGACGTGCTGTTTTTCCTCTCCGCTGCTGAGGAGCCGCGACAGAACCCGAGGGAGGGAGGGAGGGAGGGAGGGAGGGAACGGCGGGAGGGAACGGCGGGAGGGAGGGAACGGCGGGAACACGGAGCCGGGAGAGGTTGAGGTCGGACGGTCGGAAATCCCAAAAAACACGGCCCCGAGCCCGTCCTGTTCTTCGAGAAGCGGCTGGCTGACGGAGGCTGGGAACGGCGGGGCGGTTTGTCCTACGCAGAGACAGGAGCTGGACGCGACCGAGCCTCTCGCGGGTGGCTGCGGGACAGCGTACTACGCGAGTCTACGAGTGCTACCCTCGCGATCCGTGCACACGCTCGACGAGTCCGTGTCTGGAGGTTGGGGGCTCGCGCGTGTGGGGTGCGGGTTTCGTGGCGGCGGGGTTTTTTTTAGTTCGGTTTGGTGGGGTTTCTTTTCGGTGGGGGCGGCGGGGTCGTCGTGCCCCCCACCCCCACCTGCCGCTGCCTCCGCCGCCATCGTTTAATTTCACTTCGGCTTTCGGCTCAGGCTGCACGGCGAGCGCCGCGCGCACACAG
>NW_028115008.1:0-44965 GCF_964273445.1 Streptopelia decaocto
CCATTCCCATTGAAACTTTTCAAATCCCTCTCAAATTGTTGAAATTCTCTTGAAGCTTTTAAATTCTCTCTAGAATTTTCAAAATCCATGTCCACATGTTTACAATTTCACGTCAAAAAATGGCTAAAAATTCCAGTTGAAATTTTTTCAAAGTCCCTTCAAAATTTCCAATTTTTGTCCCAATTCTTCCCATTCCCATTGAAACTTTTCAAATCCCTCTCAAAATTATTGAAATTCTCTTGAAGCTTTTTAAAATTCTCTCTAGAATTTTTCAAACTCCATGTCCACATGTTTACAATTTCACGTCAAAAAATGGCTAAAATTCCAGTTGAAATTTTTTCAAAGTCCCTTAAAAATTTTCCAATTTTTGTCCCAATTCTCCCATTCCCATTGAAACTTTTCAAATCCCTCTCAAAATTGTTGAAATTCTCTTGAAGCTTTTAAATTCTCTCTAGAATTTTCAAACTCCATGTCCACATGTTTACAATTTCACGTCAAAAAATGGCTAAAATTCCAGTTGAAAATTTTTTCAAAGTCCCCTTAAAATTTTCCAATTTTGTCCCAATTCTCCCATTCCATTGAAACTTTTCAAATCCCTCTCAACATTGTTGAAATTCTCTTGAAGCTTTTAAAATTCTCTCTAGAATTTTCAAAATCCATGTCCACATGTTTACAATTTCACGTCAAAAATGGCTAAAATTCCAGTTGAAATTTTTTCAAAGTCCCTTAAAAATTTCCAATTTTGTCCCAATGCGTACTGAGTATCCCCATTCCCATTGAAACTTTTCAAATCCCTCTCAAAATTGTTGAAATTCTCTTGAAGCTTTTAAAATTCTCTCTAGAATTTTCAAAATCCATGTCCACATGTTTACAATTTCACGTCAAAAAATGGCTAAAATTCCAGTTGAAATTTTTTCAAAGTCCCTTAAAATTTTCCAATTTTTGTCCCAATTCCTCCCATTCCCATTGAAACTTTCAAATCCCTCTCAAAATTGTTGAAATTCTCTTGAAGCTTTTAAAATTCTCTCTAGAATTTTCAAAATCCATGTCCACATGTTTACAATTTCACGTCAAAAAATGGCTAAAATTCCAGTTGAAATTTTTTCAAAGTCCCTTAAAAATTTTCCAATTTTTGTCCCAATTCTCCCATTCCCATTGAAACTTTCAAATCCCTCTCAACATTGTTGAAATTCTCTTGAAGCTTTTAAAATTCTCTCTAGAATTTTCAAAATCCACTTCCACATGTTTACAATTTCACATAAAAAAATGGCTAAAATTCCAGTTGAAATTTTTCAAAGTCCCTTCAAAATTTTCCAATTTTTGTCCCAATTCTTCCCATTCCCATTGAAACTTTTCAAATCCCTCTCAAAATTGTTGAAATTCTCTTGAAGCTTTTAAAATTCTCTCTAGAATTTTCAAAATCCACTTCCACATGTTTACAATTTCACGTCAAAAAATGGCTAAAATTCCAGTTGAAATTTTTTCAAAGTCCCTTCAAAATTTTCCAATTTTTGTCCCAATTCTTCCCATTCCCATTGAAACTTTTCAAATCCCTCTCAAAATTGTTGAAATTCTCTTGAAGCTTTTAAAATTCTCTCTAGAATTTTCAAAATCCATGTCCACATGTTTACAATTTCACGTCAAAAAATGGCTAAAATTCCAGTTGAAATGTTTTCAAAGTCCCTTAAAAATTTTCCAATTTTTGTCCCAATTCTTCCCATTCCCATTGAAACTTTTCAAATCCCTCTCAAAATTGTTGAAATTCTCTTGAAGCTTTTAAAATTCTCTCTAGAATTTTCAAAATCCATGTCCACATGTTTACAATTTCACGTCAAAAAATGGCTAAAATTCCAGTTGAAATTTTTTCAAAGTCCCTTAAAAATTTTCCAATTTTTGTCCCAATTCTTCCCATTCCCATTGAAACTTTTCAAATCCCTCTCAAAATTGTTGAAATTATCTTGAAGCTTTTAAAATTCTCTCTAGAATTTTCAAAATCCATGTCCACATGTTTACAATTTCACGTCAAAAAATGGCTAAAATTCCAGTTGAAATTTTTTCAAAGTCCCTTAAAAATTTTCCAATTTTTGTCCCAATTCTTCCCATTCCCATTGAAACTTTTCAAATCCCTCTCAACATTGTTGAAATTCTCTTGAAGCTTTTAAAATTCTCTCTAGAATTTTCAAAATCCACTTCCACATGTTTACAATTTCACATAAAAAAATGGCTAAAATTCCAGTTGAAATTTTTTCAAAGTCCCTTCAAAATTTTCCAATTTTTGTCCCAATTCTTCCCATTCCCATTGAAACTTTTCAAATCCCTCTCAAAATTGTTGAAATTCTCTTGAAGCTTTTAAAATTCTCTCTAGAATTTTCAAAATCCATGTCCACATGTTTACAATTTCACGTCAAAAAATGGCTAAAATTCCAGTTGAAATTTTTTCAAAGTCCCTTAAAAATTTTCCAATTTTTGTCCCAATTCTTCCCATTCCATTGAAACTTTTCAAATCCCTCTCAAAATTGTTGAAATTCTCTTGAAGCTTTTAAAATTCTCTCTAGAATTTTCAAAATCCATGTCCACATGTTTACAATTTCACGTCAAAAAATGGCTAAAATTCCAGTTGAAATGTTTTCAAAGTCCCTTAAAAATTTTCCAATTTTTGTCCCAATTCTTCCCATTCCCATTGAAACTTTTCAAATCCCTCTCAAAATTGTTGAAATTCTCTTGAAGCTTTTAAAATTCTCTCTAGAATTTTCAAAATCCATGTCCACATGTTTACAATTTCACGTCAAAAAATGGCTAAAATTCCAGTTGAAATTTTTTCAAAGTCCCTTAAAAATTTTCCAATTTTTGTCCCAATTCTTCCCATTCCCATTGAAACTTTTCAAATCCCTCTCAAAATTGTTGAAATTATCTTGAAGCTTTTAAAATTCTCTCTAGAATTTTCAAAATCCATGTCCACATGTTTACAATTTCACGTCAAAAAATGGCTAAAATTCCAGTTGAAATGTTTTCAAAGTCCCTTCAAAATTTTCCAATTTTTGTCCCAATTCTTCCCATTCCCATTGAAACTTTTCAAATCCCTCTCAACATTGTTGAAATTCTCTTGAAGCTTTTAAAATTCTCTCTAGAATTTTCAAACTCCATGTCCACATGTTTACAATTTCACGTCAAAAAATGGCTAAAATTCCAGTTGAAATTTTTTCAAAGTCCCTTAAAAATTTTCCAATTTTTGTCCCAATTCCTCCCATTCCCATTGAAACTTTTCAAATCCCTCTCAAAATTGTTGAAATTCTCTTGAAGCTTTTAAAATTCTCTCTAGAATTTTCAAAATCCATGTCCACATGTTTACAATTTCACGTCAAAAAATGGCTAAAATTCCAGTTGAAATTTTTTCAAAGTCCCTTCAAAATTTTCCAATTTTTGTCCCAATTCTTCCCATTCCCATTGAAACTTTTCAAATCCCTCTCAAAATTATTGAAATTCTCTTGAAGCTTTTTAAATTCTCTCTAGAATTTTCAAACTCCATGTCCACATGTTTACAATTTCACGTCAAAAAATGGCTAAAATTCCAGTTGAAATTTTTTCAAAGTCCCTTAAAAATTTTCCAATTTTTGTCCCAATTCCTCCCATTCCCATTGAAACTTTTCAAATCCCTCTCAAAATTGTTGAAATTCTCTTGAAGCTTTTAAAATTCTCTCTAGAATTTTCAAAATCCATGTCCACATGTTTACAATTTCACGTCAAAAAATGGCTAAAATTCCAGTTGAAATTTTTCAAAGTCCCTTAAAAATTTTCCAATTTTTGTCCCAATTCTTCCCATTCCCATTGAAACTTTTCAAATCCCTCTCAACATTGTTGAAATTCTCTTGAAGCTTTTAAAATTCTCTCTAGAATTTTCAAAATCCATGTCCACATGTTTACAATTTCACGTCAAAAAATGGCTAAAATTCCAGTTGAAATTTTTTCAAAGTCCCTTAAAAATTTTCCAATTTTTGTCCCAATTCTTCCCATTCCCATTGAAACTTTTCAAATCCCTCTCCAAATTGTTGAAATTCTCTTGAAGCTTTTAAAATTCTCTCTAGAATTTTCAAAATCCATGTCCACATGTTTACAATTTCACGTCAAAAAATGGCTAAAATTCCAGTTGAAATTTTTTCAAAGTCCCTTAAAAATTTTCCAATTTTTGTCCCAATTCCTCCCATTCCCATTGAAACTTTTCAAATCCCTCTCAAAATTGTTGAAATTCTCTTGAAGCTTTTAAAATTCTCTCTAGAATTTTCAAAATCCATGTCCACATGTTTACAATTTCACATAAAAAAATGGCTAAAATTCCAGTTGAAATTTTTTCAAAGTCCCTTAAAAATTTTCCAATTTTTGTCCCAATTCTTCCCATTCCCATTGAAACTTTTCAAATCCTCTCCAAATTGTTGAAATTCTCTTGAAGCTTTTAAAATTCTCTCTAGAATTTTCAAAATCCATGTCCACATGTTTACAATTTCACGTCAAAAAATGGCTAAAATTCCAGTTGAAATGTTTTCAAAGTCCCTTCAAAATTTTCCAATTTTTGTCCCAATTCTTCCCATTCCCATTGAAACTTTTCAAATCCCTCTCAAAATTATTGAAATTCTCTTGAAGCTTTTTAAATTCTCTCTAGAATTTTACAAACTCCATGTCCACATGTTTACAATTTCACGTCAAAAAATGGCTAAAATTCCAGTTGAAATTTTTTCAAAGTCCCTTAAAAATTTTCCAATTTTTGTCCCAATTCCTCCCATTCCCATTGAAACTTTTCAAATCCCTCTCAAAATTGTTGAAATTCTCTTGAAGCTTTTAAAATTCTCTCTAGAATTTTCAAAATCCATGTCCACATGTTTACAATTTCACGTCAAAAAATGGCTAAAATTCCCGTTGAAATTTTTTCAAAGTCCCTTAAAAATTTTCCAATTTTTGTCCCAATTCTTCCCATTCCCATTGAAACTTTTCAAATCCCTCTCAAAATTGTTGAAATTCTCTTGAAGCTTTTAAAATTCTCTCTAGAATTTTCAAAATCCATGTCCACATGTTTACAATTTCACATAAAAAAATGGCTAAAATTCCAGTTGAAATTTTTTCAAAGTCCCTTAAAAATTTTCCAATTTTTGTCCCAATTCTTCCCATTCCCATTGAAACTTTTCAAATCCCTCTCCAAATTGTTGAAATTCTCTTGAAGCTTTTAAAATTCTCTCTAGAATTTTCAAAATCCATGTCCACATGTTTACAATTTCACGTCAAAAAATGGCTAAAATTCCAGTTGAAATGTTTTCAAAGTCCCTTAAAAATTTTCCAATTTTTGTCCCAATTCTTCCCATTCCCATTGAAACTTTTCAAATCCCTCTCCAAATTGTTGAAATTCTCTTGAAGCTTTTAAAATTCTCTCTAGAATTTTCAAAATCCATGTCCACATGTTTACAATTTCACGTCAAAAAATGGCTAAAATTCCCGTTGAAATTTTTTCAAAGTCCCTTAAAAATTTTCCAATTTTTGTCCCAATTCTTCCCATTCCCATTGAAACTTTTCAAATCCCTCTCAAAATTGTTGAAATTCTCTTGAAGCTTTTAAAATTCTCTCTAGAATTTTCAAAATCCATGTCCACATGTTTACAATTTCACATAAAAAATGGCTAAAATTCCCGTTGAAATTTTTTCAAAGTCCCTTAAAAATTTTCCAATTTTTGTCCCAATTCTTCCCATTCCCATTGAAACTTTTCAAATCCCTCTCAAAATTGTTGAAATTCTCTTGAAGCTTTTAAAATTCTCTCTAGAATTTTCAAAATCCATGTCCACATGTTTACAATTTCACGTCAAAAAATGGCTAAAATTCCAGTTGAAATTTTTTCAAAGTCCCTTAAAAATTTTCCAATTTTTGTCCCAATTCTTCCCATTCCCATTGAAACTTTTCAAATCCCTCTCCAAATTGTTGAAATTCTCTTGAAGCTTTTAAAATTCTCTCTAGAATTTTCAAAATCCATGTCCACACGTTTACAATTTCACGTCAAAAAATGGCTAAAATTCCAGTTGAAATTTTTTCAAAGTCCCTTAAAAATTTTCCAATTTTTGTCCCAATTCTTCCCATTCCCATTGAAACTTTTCAAATCCCTCTCAAAATTGTTGAAATTCTCTTGAAGCTTTTTAAAATTCTCTCTAGAATTTTCAAAATCCATGTCCACATGTTTACAATTTCACGTCAAAAAATGGCTAAAATTCCAGTTGAAATGTTTTCAAAGTCCCTTAAAAATTTTCCAATTTTTGTCCCAATTCTTCCCATTCCCATTGAAACTTTTCAAATCCCTCTCAAAATTATTGAAATTCTCTTGAAGCTTTTTAAATTCTCTCTAGAATTTTCAAACTCCATGTCCACATGTTTACAATTTCACGTCAAAAAATGGCTAAAATTCCAGTTGAAATTTTTTCAACGTCCCTTAAAAATTTTCCAATTTTTGTCCCAATTCTTCCCATTCCCATTGAAACTTTTCAAATCCCTCTCAACATTGTTGAAATTCTCTTGAAGCTTTTAAAATTCTCTCTAGAATTTTCAAAATCCACTTCCACATGTTTAAAATTTCACGTCAAAAAATGGCTAAAATTCCAGTTGAAATTTTTTCAAAGTCCCTTCAAAATTTTCCAATTTTTGTCCCAATTCTTCCCATTCCCATTGAAACTTTTCAAATCCCTCTCAACATTGTTGAAATTCTCTTGAAGCTTTTAAAATTCTCTCTAGAATTTTCAAAATCCACTTCCACATGTTTAAAATTTCACGTCAAAAAATGGCTAAAATTCCAGTTGAAATTTTTTCAAAGTCCCTTAAAAATTTTCCAATTTTTGTCCCAATTCTTCCCATTCCCATTGAAACTTTTCAAATCCCTCTCCAACATTGTTGAAATTCTCTTGAAGCTTTTAAAATTCTCTCTAGAATTTTCAAAATCCACTTCCACATGTTTAAAATTTCATGTCAAAAAATGGCTAAAATTCCAGTTGAAATTTTTTCAAAGTCCCTTAAAAATTTTCCAATTTTTGTCCCAATTCTTCCCATTCCCATTGAAACTTTTCAAATCCCTCTCAAAATTGTTGAAATTCTCTTGAAGCTTTTAAAATTCTCTCTAGAATTTTCAAAATCCATGTCCACATGTTTACAATTTCATGTCAAAAAATGGCTAAAATTCCAGTTGAAATTTTTTCAAAGTCCCTTAAAAATTTTCCAATTTTTGTCCCAATTCCTCCCATTCCCATTGAAACTTTTCAAATCCCTCTCAAAATTGTTGATATTCTCTTGAAGCTTTTAAAATTCTCTCTAGAATTTTCAAAATCCACGTCCACATGTTTACAATTTCACGTCAAAAAATGGCTAAAATTCCAGTTGAAATTTTTTCAAAGTCCCTTAAAAATTTTCCAATTTTTGTCCCAATTCTTCCCATTCCCATTGAAACTTTTCAAATCCCTCTCAAAATTGTTGAAATTCTCTTGAAGCTTTTTAAATTCTCTCTAGAATTTTCAAAATCCATGTCTACATGTTTACAATTTCACATAAAAAAATGGCTAAAATTCCAGTTGAAATTTTTTCAAAGTCCCTTAAAAATTTTCCAATTTTTGTCCCAATTCTTCCCATTCCCATTGAAACTTTTCAAATCCCTCTCAACATTGTTGATATTCTCTTGAAGCTTTTAAAATTCTCTCTAGAATTTTCAAAATCCACGTCCACATGTTTACAATTTCACATCAAAAAATGGCTAAAATTCCCGTTGAAATTTTTTCAAAGTCCCTTAAAAATTTTCCAATTTTTGTCCCAATTCTTCCCATTCCCATTGAAACTTTTCAAATCCCTCTCAAAATTGTTGAAATTCTCTTGAAGCTTTTAAAATTCTCTCTAGAATTTTCAAAATCCATGTCCACATGTTTACAATTTCACATAAAAAAATGGCTAAAATTCCCGTTGAAATTTTTTCAAAGTCCCTTAAAAATTTTCCAATTTTTGTCCCAATTCCTCCCATTCCCATTGAAACTTTTCAAATCCCTCTCAAAATTGTTGATATTCTCTTGAAGCTTTTAAAATTCTCTCTAGAATTTTCAAAATCCACGTCCACATGTTTACAATTTCACGTCAAAAAATGGCTAAAATTCCAGTTGAAATTTTTTCAAAGTCCCTTAAAAATTTTCCAATTTTTGTCCCAATTCTTCCCATTCCCATTGAAACTTTTCAAATCCCTCTCAAAATTGTTGAAATTCTCTTGAAGCTTTTTAAATTCTCTCTAGAATTTTCAAAATCCATGTCCACATGTTTACAATTTCACATTAAAAAATGGCTAAAATTCCAGTTGAAATTTTTTCAAAGTCCCTTAAAAATTTTCCAATTTTTGTCCCAATTCTTCCCATTCCCATTGAAACTTTTCAAATCCCTCTCAACATTGTTGATATTCTCTTGAAGCTTTTAAAATTCTCTCTAGAATTTTCAAAATCCACGTCCACATGTTTACAATTTCACATCAAAAAATGGCTAAAATTCCCGTTGAAATTTTTTCAAAGTCCCTTAAAAATTTTCCAATTTTTGTCCCAATTCTTCCCATTCCCATTGAAACTTTTCAAATCCCTCTCAAAATTGTTGATATTCTCTTGAAGCTTTTAAAATTCTCTCTAGAATTTTCAAAATCCATGTCCACATGTTTACAATTTCACATAAAAAAATGGCTAAAATTCCCGTTGAAATTTTTTCAAAGTCCCTTAAAAATTTTCCAATTTTTGTCCCAATTCCTCCCATTCCCATTGAAACTTTTCAAATCCCTCTCAAAATTGTTGATATTCTCTTGAAGCTTTTAAAATTCTCTCTAGAATTTTCAAAATCCACGTCCACATGTTTACAATTTCACGTCAAAAAATGGCTAAAATTCCAGTTGAAATTTTTTCAAAGTCCCTTAAAAATTTTCCAATTTTTGTCCCAATTCCTCCCATTCCCATTGAAACTTTTCAAATCCCTCTCAAAATTGTTGATATTCTCTTGAAGCTTTTAAAATTCTCTCTAGAATTTTCAAAATCCACGTCCACATGTTTACAATTTCACGTCAAAAAATGGCTAAAATTCCAGTTGAAATTTTTTCAAAGTCCCTTAAAAATTTTCCAATTTTTGTCCCAATTCTTCCCATTCCCATTGAAACTTTTCAAATCCCTCTCAACATTGTTGATATTCTCTTGAAGCTTTTAAAATTCTCTCTAGAATTTTCAAAATCCACGTCCACATGTTTACAATTTCACATCAAAAAATGGCTAAAATTCCCGTTGAAATTTTTTCAAAGTCCCTTAAAAATTTTCCAATTTTTGTCCCAATTCTTCCCATTCCCATTGAAACTTTTCAAATCCCTCTCAAAATTGTTGAAATTCTCTTGAAGCTTTTAAAATTCTCTCTAGAATTTTCAAAATCCATGTCCACATGTTTACAATTTCACATAAAAAAATGGCTAAAATTCCCGTTGAAATTTTTTCAAAGTCCCTTAAAAATTTTCCAATTTTTGTCCCAATTCCTCCCATTCCCATTGAAACTTTTCAAATCCCTCTCAAAATTGTTGATATTCTCTTGAAGCTTTTAAAATTCTCTCTAGAATTTTCAAAATCCACGTCCACATGTTTACAATTTCACGTCAAAAAATGGCTAAAATTCCAGTTGAAATTTTTTCAAAGTCCCTTAAAAATTTTCCAATTTTTGTCCCAATTCTTCCCATTCCCATTGAAACTTTTCAAATCCCTCTCAAAATTGTTGAAATTCTCTTGAAGCTTTTTAAATTCTCTCTAGAATTTTCAAAATCCATGTCCACATGTTTACAATTTCACATAAAAAAATGGCTAAAATTCCCGTTGAAATTTTTTCAAAGTCCCTTAAAAATTTTCCAATTTTTGTCCCAATTCCTCCCATTCCCATTGAAACTTTTCAAATCCCTCTCAAAATTGTTGATATTCTCTTGAAGCTTTTAAAATTCTCTCTAGAATTTTCAAAATCCACGTCCACATGTTTACAATTTCACGTCAAAAAATGGCTAAAATTCCAGTTGAAATTTTTTCAAAGTCCCTTAAAAATTTTCCAATTTTTGTCCCAATTCTTCCCATTCCCATTGAAACTTTTCAAATCCCTCTCAAAATTGTTGAAATTCTCTTGAAGCTTTTTAAATTCTCTCTAGAATTTTCAAAATCCACTTCCACATGTTTAAAATTTCACGTCAAAAAATGGCTAAAATTCCAGTTGAAATTTTTTCAAAGTCCCTTAAAAATTTTCCAATTTTTGTCCCAATTCTTCCCATTCCCATTGAAACTTTTCAAATCCCTCTCAAAATTGTTGAAATTCTCTTGAAGCTTTTAAAATTCTCTCTAGAATTTTGAAAATCCATGTCCACATGTTTACAATTTCACATCAAAAAATGGCTAAAATTCCCGTTGAAATTTTTTCAAAGTCCCTTAAAAATTTTCCAATTTTTGTCCCAATTCTTCCCATTCCCATTGAAACTTTTTAAATCCCTCTCAAAATTGTTGATATTCTCTTGAAGCTTTTAAAATTCTCTCTAGAATTTTCAAAATCCATGTCCACATGTTTACAATTTCACGTCAAAAAATGGCTAAAATTCCAGTTGAAATGTTTTCAAAGTCCCTTAAAAATTTTCCAATTTTTGTCCCAATTCTTCCCATTCCCATTGAAACTTTTCAAATCCCTCTCAAAATTGTTGAAATTCTCTTGAAGCTTTTAAAATTCTCTCTAGAATTTTCAAAATCCATGTCCACATGTTTACAATTTCACATAAAAAAATGGCTAAAATTCCAGTTGAAATTTTTTCAAAGTCCCTTAAAAATTTTCCAATTTTTGTCCCAATTCTTCCCATTCCCATTGAAACTTTTCAAATCCCTCTCAAAATTGTTGAAATTCTCTTGAAGCTTTTAAAATTCTCTCTAGAATTTTCAAAATCCATGTCCACATGTTTACAATTTCACGTCAAAAAATGGCTAAAATTCCAGTTGAAATGTTTTCAAAGTCCCTTAAAAATTTTCCAATTTTTGTCCCAATTCTTCCCATTCCCATTGAAACTTTTCAAATCCCTCTCAAAATTGTTGAAATTCTCTTGAAGCTTTTAAAATTCTCTCTAGAATTTTCAAAATCCATGTCCACATGTTTACAATTTCACATCAAAAAATGGCTAAAATTCCCGTTGAAATGTTTTCAAAGTCCCTTCAAAATTTTCCAATTTTTGTCCCAATTCTTCCCATTCCCATTGAAACTTTTCAAATCCCTCTCAAAATTGTTGAAATTCTCTTGAAGCTTTTAAAATTCTCTCTAGAATTTTCAAAATCCATGTCCACATGTTTACAATTTCACATCAAAAAATGGCTAAAATTCCCGTTGAAATTTTTTCAAAGTCCCTTAAAAATTTTCCAATTTTTGTCCCAATTCTTCCCATTCCCATTGAAACTTTTCAAATCCCTCTCAACATTGTTGAAATTCTCTTGAAGCTTTTAAAATTCTCTCTAGAATTTTCAAAATCCATGTCCACATGTTTACAATTTCACGTCAAAAAATGGCTAAAATTCCAGTTGAAATGTTTTCAAAGTCCCTTAAAAATTTTCCAATTTTTGTCCCAATTCTTCCCATTCCCATTGAAACTTTTCAAATCCCTCTCAAAATTGTTGAAATTCTCTTGAAGCTTTTAAAATTCTCTCTAGAATTTTCAAAATCCATGTCCACATGTTTACAATTTCACATCAAAAAATGGCTAAAATTCCCGTTGAAATTTTTTCAAAGTCCCTTAAAAATTTTCCAATTTTTGTCCCAATTCTTCCCATTCCCATTGAAACTTTTCAAATCCCTCTCAAAATTGTTGAAATTCTCTTGAAGCTTTTAAAATTCTCTCTAGAATTTTCAAAATCCATGTCCACATGTTTACAATTTCACATCAAAAAATGGCTAAAATTCCCGTTGAAATTTTTTCAAAGTCCCTTAAAAATTTTCCAATTTTTGTCCCAATTCTTCCCATTCCCATTGAAACTTTTCAAATCCCTCTCAAAATTGTTGAAATTCTCTTGAAGCTTTTAAAATTCTCTCTAGAATTTTCAAACTCCATGTCCACATGTTTACAATTTCACGTCAAAAAATGGCTAAAATTCCAGTTGAAATTTTTTCAAAGTCCCTTAAAAATTTTCCAATTTTTGTCCCAATTCTTCCCATTCCCATTGAAACTTTTCAAATCCCTCTCAACATTGTTGAAATTCTCTTGAAGCTTTTAAAATTCTCTCTAGAATTTTCAAAATCCATGTCCACATGTTTACAATTTCACGTCAAAAAATGGCTAAAATTCCCGTTGAAATTTTTTCAAAGTCCCTTAAAAATTTTCCAATTTTTGTCCCAATTCTTCCCATTCCCATTGAAACTTTTCAAATCCCTCTCAAAATTGTTGAAATTCTCTTGAAGCTTTTAAAATTCTCTCTAGAATTTTCAAAATCCATGTCCACATGTTTACAATTTCACGTCAAAAAATGGCTAAAATTCCAGTTGAAATGTTTTCAAAGTCCCTTCAAAAATTTCCAATTTTTGTCCCAATTCTTCCCATTCCCATTGAAACTTTTCAAATCCCTCTCAACATTGTTGATATTCTCTTGAAGCTTTTAAAATTCTCTCTAGAATTTTCAAAATCCACTTCCACATGTTTAAAATTTCACGTCAAAAAATGGCTAAAATTCCAGTTGAAATTTTTTCAAAGTCCCTTAAAAATTTTCCAATTTTTGTCCCAATTCTTCCCATTCCCATTGAAACTTTTCAAATCCCTCTCAAAATTGTTGAAATTCTCTTGAAGCTTTTAAAATTCTCTCTAGAATTTTCAAAATCCACGTCCACATGTTTACAATTTCACGTCAAAAAATGGCTAAAATTCCAGTTGAAATTTTTTCAAAGTCCCTTAAAAATTTTCCAATTTTTGTCCCAATTCTTCCCATTCCCATTGAAACTTTTCAAATCCCTCTCAACATTGTTGAAATTCTCTTGAAGCTTTTAAAATTCTCTCTAGAATTTTCAAAATCCACTTCCACATGTTTAAAATTTCACGTCAAAAAATGGCTAAAATTCCAGTTGAAATTTTTTCAAAGTCCCTTAAAAATTTTCCAATTTTTGTCCCAATTCTTCCCATTCCCATTGAAACTTTTCAAATCCCTCTCAAAATTGTTGAAATTCTCTTGAAGCTTTTAAAATTCTCTCTAGAATTTTCAAAATCCATGTCCACATGTTTACAATTTCACGTCAAAAAATGGCTAAAATTCCAGTTGAAATGTTTTCAAAGTCCCTTAAAAATTTTCCAATTTTTGTCCCAATTCTTCCCATTCCCATTGAAACTTTTCAAATCCCTCTCAAAATTGTTGAAATTCTCTTGAAGCTTTTAAAATTCTCTCTAGAATTTTCAAAATCCATGTCCACATGTTTACAATTTCACGTCAAAAAATGGCTAAAATTCCAGTTGAAATGTTTTCAAAGTCCCTTAAAAATTTTCCAATTTTTGTCCCAATTCTTCCCATTCCCATTGAAACTTTTCAAATCCCTCTCAAAATTGTTGAAATTCTCTTGAAGCTTTTAAAATTCTCTCTAGAATTTTCAAAATCCATGTCCACATGTTTACAATTTCACGTCAAAAAATGGCTAAAATTCCAGTTGAAATGTTTTCAAAGTCCCTTAAAAATTTTCCAATTTTTGTCCCAATTCTTCCCATTCCCATTGAAACTTTTCAAATCCCTCTCAACATTGTTGAAATTCTCTTGAAGCTTTTAAAATTCTCTCTAGAATTTTCAAAATCCATGTCCACATGTTTACAATTTCACATCAAAAAATGGCTAAAATTCCCGTTGAAATTTTTTCAAAGTCCCTTAAAAATTTTCCAATTTTTGTCCCAATTCTTCCCATTCCCATTGAAACTTTTCAAATCCCTCTCAAAATTGTTGAAATTCTCTTGAAGCTTTTAAAATTCTCTCTAGAATTTTCAAAATCCATGTCCACATGTTTACAATTTCACGTCAAAAAATGGCTAAAATTCCAGTTGAAATTTTTTCAAAGTCCCTTAAAAATTTTCCAATTTTTGTCCCAATTCTTCCCATTCCCATTGAAACTTTTCAAATCCCTCTCAAAATTGTTGAAATTCTCTTGAAGCTTTTAAAATTCTCTCTAGAATTTTCAAAATCCATGTCCACATGTTTACAATTTCACGTCAAAAAATGGCTAAAATTCCAGTTGAA
The DNA here is from genome assembly GCF_964273445.1 of Streptopelia decaocto. Lineage (NCBI taxonomy): Eukaryota > Metazoa > Chordata > Aves > Columbiformes > Columbidae > Streptopelia > Streptopelia decaocto. The sequence goes on from NW_028115008.1 coordinate 14,274, forward strand.
ATTTTTTCAAAGTCCCTTAAAAATTTTCCAATTTTTGTCCCAATTCTTCCCATTCCCATTGAAACTTTTCAAATCCCTCTCAACATTGTTGAAATTCTCTTGAAGCTTTTAAAATTCTCTCTAGAATTTTCAAAATCCACTTCCACATGTTTAAAATTTCACGTCAAAAAATGGCTAAAATTCCAGTTGAAATTTTTTCAAAGTCCCTTAAAAATTTTCCAATTTTTGTCCCAATTCTTCCCATTCCCATTGAAACTTTTCAAATCCCTCTCAACATTGTTGAAATTCTCTTGAAGCTTTTAAAATTCTCTCTAGAATTTTCAAAATCCACTTCCACATGTTTAAAATTTCACGTCAAAAAATGGCTAAAATTCCAGTTGAAATGTTTTCAAAGTCCCTTAAAAATTTTCCAATTTTTGTCCCAATTCTTCCCATTCCCATTGAAACTTTTCAAATCCCTCTCAAAATTGTTGAAATTCTCTTGAAGCTTTTAAAATTCTCTCTAGAATTTTCAAAATCCATGTCCACATGTTTACAATTTCACATAAAAAAATGGCTAAAATTCCCGTTGAAATTTTTTCAAAGTCCCTTAAAAATTTTCCAATTTTTGTCCCAATTCTTCCCATTCCCATTGAAACTTTTCAAATCCCTCTCAAAATTGTTGAAATTCTCTTGAAGCTTTTAAAATTCTCTCTAGAATTTTCAAAATCCATGTCCACATGTTTACAATTTCACGTCAAAAAATGGCTAAAATTCCAGTTGAAATTTTTTCAAAGTCCCTTAAAAATTTTCCAATTTTTGTCCCAATTCTTCCCATTCCCATTGAAACTTTTCAAATCCCTCTCAACATTGTTGAAATTCTCTTGAAGCTTTTAAAATTCTCTCTAGAATTTTCAAAATCCACTTCCACATGTTTACAATTTCACGTCAAAAAATGGCTAAAATTCCAGTTGAAATTTTTTCAAAGTCCCTTAAAAATTTTCCAATTTTTGTCCCAATTCTTCCCATTCCCATTGAAACTTTTCAAATCCCTCTCAAAATTGTTGAAATTCTCTTGAAGCTTTTAAAATTCTCTCTAGAATTTTCAAAATCCATGTCCACATGTTTACAATTTCACATAAAAAAATGGCTAAAATTCCAGTTGAAATTTTTTCAAAGTCCCTTAAAAATTTTCCAATTTTTGTCCCAATTCTTCCCATTCCCATTGAAACTTTTCAAATCCCTCTCAAAATTGTTGATATTCTCTTGAAGCTTTTAAAATTCTCTCTAGAATTTTCAAAATCCACTTCCACATGTTTAAAATTTCACGTCAAAAAATGGCTAAAATTCCAGTTGAAATTTTTTCAAAGTCCCTTAAAAATTTTCCAATTTTTGTCCCAATTCTTCCCATTCCCATTGAAACTTTTCAAATCCCTCTCAAAATTGTTGAAATTCTCTTGAAGCTTTTAAAATTCTCTCTAGAATTTTCAAAATCCATGTCCACATGTTTACAATTTCATGTCAAAAAATGGCTAAAATTCCAGTTGAAATTTTTTCAAAGTCCCTTAAAAATTTTCCAATTTTTGTCCCAATTCTTCCCATTCCCATTGAAACTTTTCAAATCCCTCTCAACATTGTTGATATTCTCTTGAAGCTTTTAAAATTCTCTCTAGAATTTTCAAAATCCACGTCCACATGTTTACAATTTCACGTCAAAAAATGGCTAAAATTCCAGTTGAAATTTTTTCAAAGTCCCTTAAAAATTTTCCAATTTTTGTCCCAATTCTTCCCATTCCCATTGAAACTTTTCAAATCCCTCTCAAAATTGTTGAAATTCTCTTGAAGCTTTTAAAATTCTCTCTAGAATTTTCAAAATCCACTTCCACATGTTTAAAATTTCACGTCAAAAAATGGCTAAAATTCCAGTTGAAATTTTTTCAAAGTCCCTTAAAAGTTTTCCAATTTTTGTCCCAATTCTTCCCATTCCCATTGAAACTTTTCAAATCCCTCTCAAAATTGTTGATATTCTCTTGAAGCTTTTAAAATTCTCTCTAGAATTTTCAAAATCCATGTCCACATGTTTACAATTTCACATAAAAAAATGGCTAAAATTCCAGTTGAAATTTTTTCAAAGTCCCTTAAAAATTTTCCAATTTTTGTCCCAATTCTTCCCATTCCCATTGAAACTTTTCAAATCCCTCTCAAAATTGTTGATATTCTCTTGAAGCTTTTAAAATTCTCTCTAGAATTTTCAAAATCCACTTCCACATGTTTAAAATTTCACGTCAAAAAATGGCTAAAATTCCAGTTGAAATTTTTTCAAAGTCCCTTAAAAATTTTCCAATTTTTGTCCCAATTCTTCCCATTCCCATTGAAACTTTTCAAATCCCTCTCAAAATTGTTGAAATTCTCTTGAAGCTTTTAAAATTCTCTCTAGAATTTTCAAAATCCATGTCCACATGTTTACAATTTTATGTCAAAAAATGGCTAAAATTCCAGTTGAAATTTTTTCAAAGTCCCTTAAAAATTTTCCAATTTTTGTCCCAATTCTTCCCATTCCCATTGAAACTTTTCAAATCCCTCTCAAAATTGTTGAAATTCTCTTGAAGCTTTTAAAATTCTCTCTAGAATTTTCAAAATCCATGTCCACATGTTTACAATTTCACATAAAAAAATGGCTAAAATTCCCGTTGAAATTTTTTCAAAGTCCCTTAAAAATTTTCCAATTTTTGTCCCAATTCTTCCCATTCCCATTGAAACTTTTCAAATCCCTCTCAAAATTGTTGAAATTCTCTTGAAGCTTTTAAAATTCTCTCTAGAATTTTCAAAATCCATGTCCACATGTTTACAATTTCACGTCAAAAAATGGCTAAAATTCCAGTTGAAATTTTTTCAAAGTCCCTTAAAAATTTTCCAATTTTTGTCCCAATTCTTCCCATTCCCATTGAAACTTTTCAAATCCCTCTCAACATTGTTGAAATTCTCTTGAAGCTTTTAAAATTCTCTCTAGAATTTTCAAAATCCACTTCCACATGTTTAAAATTTCACGTCAAAAAATGGCTAAAATTCCAGTTGAAATTTTTTCAAAGTCCCTTAAAAATTTTCCAATTTTTGTCCCAATTCTTCCCATTCCCATTGAAACTTTTCAAATCCCTCTCAAAATTGTTGAAATTCTCTTGAAGCTTTTAAAATTCTCTCTAGAATTTTCAAAATCCATGTCCACATGTTTACAATTTCACATAAAAAAATGGCTAAAATTCCAGTTGAAATTTTTTCAAAGTCCCTTAAAAATTTTCCAATTTTTGTCCCAATTCTTCCCATTCCCATTGAAACTTTTCAAATCCCTCTCAAAATTGTTGATATTCTCTTGAAGCTTTTAAAATTCTCTCTAGAATTTTCAAAATCCACTTCCACATGTTTAAAATTTCACGTCAAAAAATGGCTAAAATTCCAGTTGAAATTTTTTCAAAGTCCCTTAAAAATTTTCCAATTTTTGTCCCAATTCTTCCCATTCCCATTGAAACTTTTCAAATCCCTCTCAAAATTGTTGAAATTCTCTTGAAGCTTTTAAAATTCTCTCTAGAATTTTCAAAATCCATGTCCACATGTTTACAATTTCATGTCAAAAAATGGCTAAAATTCCAGTTGAAATTTTTTCAAAGTCCCTTAAAAATTTTCCAATTTTTGTCCCAATTCTTCCCATTCCCATTGAAACTTTTCAAATCCCTCTCAACATTGTTGATATTCTCTTGAAGCTTTTAAAATTCTCTCTAGAATTTTCAAAATCCACGTCCACATGTTTACAATTTCACGTCAAAAAATGGCTAAAATTCCAGTTGAAATTTTTTCAAAGTCCCTTAAAAATTTTCCAATTTTTGTCCCAATTCTTCCCATTCCCATTGAAACTTTTCAAATCCCTCTCAAAATTGTTGAAATTCTCTTGAAGCTTTTAAAATTCTCTCTAGAATTTTCAAAATCCACTTCCACATGTTTAAAATTTCACGTCAAAAAATGGCTAAAATTCCAGTTGAAATTTTTTCAAAGTCCCTTAAAAGTTTTCCAATTTTTGTCCCAATTCTTCCCATTCCCATTGAAACTTTTCAAATCCCTCTCAAAATTGTTGATATTCTCTTGAAGCTTTTAAAATTCTCTCTAGAATTTTCAAAATCCACTTCCACATGTTTAAAATTTCACGTCAAAAAATGGCTAAAATTCCAGTTGAAATTTTTTCAAAGTCCCTTAAAAATTTTCCAATTTTTGTCCCAATTCTTCCCATTCCCATTGAAACTTTTCAAATCCCTCTCAAAATTGTTGAAATTCTCTTGAAGCTTTTAAAATTCTCTCTAGAATTTTGAAAATCCATGTCCACATGTTTACAATTTCATGTCAAAAAATGGCTAAAATTCCAGTTGAAATTTTTTCAAAGTCCCTTAAAAATTTTCCAATTTTTGTCCCAATTCTTCCCATTCCCATTGAAACTTTTCAAATCCCTCTCAACATTGTTGATATTCTCTTGAAGCTTTTAAAATTCTCTCTAGAATTTTCAAAATCCACGTCCACATGTTTACAATTTCACGTCAAAAAATGGCTAAAATTCCAGTTGAAATTTTTTCAAAGTCCCTTAAAAATTTTCCAATTTTTGTCCCAATTCTTCCCATTCCCATTGAAACTTTTCAAATCCCTCTCAAAATTGTTGAAATTCTCTTGAAGCTTTTAAAATTCTCTCTAGAATTTTCAAAATCCATGTCCACATGTTTACAATTTCACATAAAAAAATGGCTAAAATTCCAGTTGAAATTTTTTCAAAGTCCCTTAAAAATTTTCCAATTTTTGTCCCAATTCTTCCCATTCCCATTGAAACTTTTCAAATCCCTCTCAAAATTGTTGATATTCTCTTGAAGCTTTTAAAATTCTCTCTAGAATTTTCAAAATCCACTTCCACATGTTTAAAATTTCACGTCAAAAAATGGCTGAAATTCCAGTTGAAATTTTTTCAAAGTCCCTTAAAAATTTTCCAATTTTTGTCCCAATTCTTCCCATTCCCATTGAAACTTTTCAAATCCCTCTCAAAATTGTTGAAATTCTCTTGAAGCTTTTAAAATTCTCTCTAGAATTTTCAAAATCCATGTCCACATGTTTACAATTTTATGTCAAAAAATGGCTAAAATTCCAGTTGAAATTTTTTCAAAGTCCCTTAAAAATTTTCCAATTTTTGTCCCAATTCTTCCCATTCCCATTGAAACTTTTCAAATCCCTCTCAAAATTGTTGATATTCTCTTGAAGCTTTTAAAATTCTCTCTAGAATTTTCAAAATCCACGTCCACATGTTTACAATTTCACGTCAAAAAATGGCTAAAATTCCAGTTGAAATTTTTTCAAAGTCCCTTAAAAATTTTCCAATTTTTGTCCCAATTCTTCCCATTCCCATTGAAACTTTTCAAATCCCTCTCAAAATTGTTGAAATTCTCTTGAAGCTTTTAAAATTCTCTCTAGAATTTTCAAAATCCATGTCCACATGTTTACAATTTCACATAAAAAAATGGCTAAAATTCCAGTTGAAATTTTTCAAAGTCCCTTAAAAATTTTCCAATTTTTGTCCCAATTCTTCCCATTCCCATTGAAACTTTTCAAATCCCTCTCAAAATTGTTGATATTCTCTTGAAGCTTTTAAAATTCTCTCTAGAATTTTCAAAATCCACTTCCACATGTTTAAAATTTCACGTCAAAAAATGGCTAAAATTCCAGTTGAAATTTTTTCAAAGTCCCTTAAAAATTTTCCAATTTTTGTCCCAATTCTTCCCATTCCCATTGAAACTTTTCAAATCCCTCTCAAAATTGTTGAAATTCTCTTGAAGCTTTTAAAATTCTCTCTAGAATTTTCAAAATCCATGTCCACATGTTTACAATTTCACATCAAAAAATGGCTAAAATTCCCGTTGAAATTTTTTCAAAGTCCCTTAAAAATTTTCCAATTTTTGTCCCAATTCTTCCCATTCCCATTGAAACTTTTCAAATCCCTCTCAAAATTGTTGAAATTCTCTTGAAGCTTTTAAAATTCTCTCTAGAATTTTCAAAATCCACGTCCACATGTTTACAATTTCACGTCAAAAAATGGCTAAAATTCCAGTTGAAATGTTTTCAAAGTCCCTTAAAAATTTTCCAATTTTTGTCCCAATTCTTCCCATTCCCATTGAAACTTTTCAAATCCCTCTCAAAATTGTTGAAATTCTCTTGAAGCTTTTAAAATTCTCTCTAGAATTTTCAAAATCCACTTCCACATGTTTAAAATTTCACGTCAAAAAATGGCTAAAATTCCCGTTGAAATTTTTTCAAAGTCCCTTAAAAATTTTCCAATTTTTGTCCCAATTCTTCCCATTCCCATTGAAACTTTTCAAATCCCTCTCAACATTGTTGAAATTCTCTTGAAGCTTTTAAAATTCTCTCTAGAATTTTCAAAATCCATGTCCACATGTTTACAATTTCACATAAAAAAATGGCTAAAATTCCAGTTGAAATTTTTTCAAAGTCCCTTAAAAATTTTCCAATTTTTGTCCCAATTCTTCCCATTCCCATTGAAACTTTTCAAATCCCTCTCAAAATTGTTGAAATTCTCTTGAAGCTTTTAAAATTCTCTCTAGAATTTTCAAAATCCATGTCCACATGTTTACAATTTCATGTCAAAAAATGGCTAAAATTCCAGTTGAAATTTTTTCAAAGTCCCTTAAAAATTTTCCAATTTTTGTCCCAATTCTTCCCATTCCCATTGAAACTTTTCAAATCCCTCTCAACATTGTTGAAATTCTCTTGAAGCTTTTAAAATTCTCTCTAGAATTTTCAAAATCCACGTCCACATGTTTACAATTTCACGTCAAAAAATGGCTAAAATTCCAGTTGAAATTTTTTCAAAGTCCCTTAAAAATTTTCCAATTTTTGTCCCAATTCTTCCCATTCCCATTGAAACTTTTCAAATCCCTCTCAAAATTGTTGAAATTCTCTTGAAGCTTTTAAAATTCTCTCTAGAATTTTCAAAATCCACTTCCACATGTTTAAAATTTCACGTCAAAAAATGGCTAAAATTCCAGTTGAAATTTTTTCAAAGTCCCTTAAAAATTTTCCAATTTTTGTCCCAATTCTTCCCATTCCCATTGAAACTTTTCAAATCCCTCTCAAAATTGTTGATATTCTCTTGAAGCTTTTAAAATTCTCTCTAGAATTTCAAAATCCACTTCCACATGTTTAAAATTTCACGTCAAAAAATGGCTAAAATTCCAGTTGAAATTTTTTCAAAGTCCCTTAAAAATTTTCCAATTTTTGTCCCAATTCTTCCCATTCCCATTGAAACTTTTCAAATCCCTCTCAAAATTGTTGAAATTCTCTTGAAGCTTTTAAAATTCTCTCTAGAATTTTCAAAATCCATGTCCACATGTTTACAATTTTATGTCAAAAAATGGCTAAAATTCCAGTTGAAATTTTTTCAAAGTCCCTTAAAAATTTTCCAATTTTTGTCCCAATTCTTCCCATTCCCATTGAAACTTTTCAAATCCCTCTCAAAATTGTTGATATTCTCTTGAAGCTTTTAAAATTCTCTCTAGAATTTTCAAAATCCACGTCCACATGTTTACAATTTCATGTCAAAAAATGGCTAAAATTCCAGTTGAAATTTTTTCAAAGTCCCTTAAAAATTTTCCAATTTTTGTCCCAATTCTTCCCATTCCCATTGAAACTTTTCAAATCCCTCTCAAAATTGTTGAAATTCTCTTGAAGCTTTTAAAATTCTCTCTAGAATTTTCAAAATCCATGTCCACATGTTTACAATTTCACATAAAAAAATGGCTAAAATTCCAGTTGAAATTTTTTCAAGTCCCTTAAAAATTTTCCAATTTTTGTCCCAATTCTTCCCATTCCCATTGAAACTTTTCAAATCCCTCTCAAAATTGTTGATATTCTCTTGAAGCTTTTAAAATTCTCTCTAGAATTTTCAAAATCCACTTCCACATGTTTAAAATTTCACGTCAAAAAATGGCTAAAATTCCAGTTGAAATTTTTTCAAAGTCCCTTAAAAATTTTCCAATTTTTGTCCCAATTCTTCCCATTCCCATTGAAACTTTTCAAATCCCTCTCAAAATTGTTGAAATTCTCTTGAAGCTTTTAAAATTCTCTCTAGAATTTTCAAAATCCATGTCCACATGTTTACAATTTCATGTCAAAAAATGGCTAAAATTCCAGTTGAAATTTTTTCAAAGTCCCTTAAAAATTTTCCAATTTTTGTCCCAATTCTTCCCATTCCCATTGAAACTTTTCAAATCCCTCTCAACATTGTTGAAATTCTCTTGAAGCTTTTAAAATTCTCTCTAGAATTTTCAAAATCCACGTCCACATGTTTACAATTTCACGTCAAAAAATGGCTAAAATTCCAGTTGAAATTTTTTCAAAGTCCCTTAAAAATTTCCAATTTTTGTCCCAATTCTTCCCATTCCCATTGAAACTTTTCAAATCCCTCTCAAAATTGTTGAAATTCTCTTGAAGCTTTTAAAATTCTCTCTAGAATTTTCAAAATCCACTTCCACATGTTTAAAATTTCACGTCAAAAAATGGCTAAAATTCCAGTTGAAATTTTTTCAAAGTCCCTTAAAAATTTTCCAATTTTTGTCCCAATTCTTCCCATTCCCATTGAAACTTTTCAAATCCCTCTCAACATTGTTGAAATTCTCTTGAAGCTTTTAAAATTCTCTCTAGAATTTTCAAAATCCATGTCCACATGTTTACAATTTCACATAAAAAAATGGCTAAAATTCCAGTTGAAATTTTTTCAAAGTCCCTTAAAAATTTTCCAATTTTGTCCCAATTCTTCCCATTCCCATTGAAACTTTTCAAATCCCTCTCAAAATTGTTGATATTCTCTTGAAGCTTTTAAAATTCTCTCTAGAATTTTCAAAATCCACTTCCACATGTTTAAAATTTCACGTCAAAAAATGGCTAAAATTCCAGTTGAAATTTTTTCAAAGTCCCTTAAAAATTTTCCAATTTTTGTCCCAATTCTTCCCATTCCCATTGAAACTTTTCAAATCCCTCTCAAAATTGTTGAAATTCTCTTGAAGCTTTTAAAATTCTCTCTAGAATTTTCAAAATCCATGTCCACATGTTTACAATTTTATGTCAAAAAATGGCTAAAATTCCAGTTGAAATTTTTCAAAGTCCCTTAAAAATTTTCCAATTTTTGTCCCAATTCTTCCCATTCCCATTGAAACTTTTCAAATCCCTCTCAAAATTGTTGATATTCTCTTGAAGCTTTTAAAATTCTCTCTAGAATTTTCAAAATCCACGTCCACATGTTTACAATTTCATGTCAAAAAATGGCTAAAATTCCAGTTGAAATTTTTTCAAAGTCCCTTAAAAATTTTCCAATTTTTGTCCCAATTCTTCCCATTCCCATTGAAACTTTTCAAATCCCTCTCAAAATTGTTGAAATTCTCTTGAAGCTTTTAAAATTCTCTCTAGAATTTTCAAAATCCATGTCCACATGTTTACAATTTCACATAAAAAAATGGCTAAAATTCCAGTTGAAATTTTTTCAAAGTCCCTTAAAAATTTTCCAATTTTTGTCCCAATTCTTCCCATTCCCATTGAAACTTTTCAAATCCCTCTCAAAATTGTTGATATTCTCTTGAAGCTTTTAAAATTCTCTCTAGAATTTTCAAAATCCACTTCCACATGTTTAAAATTTCACGTCAAAAAATGGCTAAAATTCCAGTTGAAATTTTTTCAAAGTCCCTTAAAAATTTTCCAATTTTTGTCCCAATTCTTCCCATTCCCATTGAAACTTTTCAAATCCCTCTCAAAATTGTTGAAATTCTCTTGAAGCTTTTAAAATTCTCTCTAGAATTTTCAAAATCCATGTCCACATGTTTACAATTTCACATCAAAAAATGGCTAAAATTCCCGTTGAAATTTTTTCAAAGTCCCTTAAAAATTTTCCAATTTTTGTCCCAATTCTTCCCATTCCCATTGAAACTTTTCAAATCCCTCTCAAAATTGTTGAAATTCTCTTGAAGCTTTTAAAATTCTCTCTAGAATTTTCAAAATCCATGTCCACATGTTTACAATTTCACATAAAAAAATGGCTAAAATTCCCGTTGAAATTTTTTCAAAGTCCCTTAAAAATTTTCCAATTTTTGTCCCAATTCTTCCCATTCCCATTGAAACTTTTCAAATCCCTCTCAAAATTGTTGAAATTCTCTTGAAGCTTTTAAAATTCTCTCTAGAATTTTCAAAATCCATGTCCACATGTTTACAATTTCACGTCAAAAAATGGCTAAAATTCCAGTTGAAATTTTTTCAAAGTCCCTTAAAAATTTTCCAATTTTTGTCCCAATTCTTCCCATTCCCATTGAAACTTTTCAAATCCCTCTCAACATTGTTGAAATTCTCTTGAAGCTTTTAAAATTCTCTCTAGAATTTTCAAAATCCACTTCCACATGTTTAAAATTTCACGTCAAAAAATGGCTAAAATTCCAGTTGAAATTTTTTCAAAGTCCCTTCAAAATTTTCCAATTTTTGTCCCAATTCTTCCCATTCCCATTGAAACTTTTCAAATCCCTCTCAAAATTGTTGAAATTCTCTTGAAGCTTTTAAAATTCTCTCTAGAATTTTCAAAATCCATGTCCACATGTTTACAATTTCACATAAAAAAATGGCTAAAATTCCAGTTGAAATGTTTTCAAAGTCCCTTAAAAATTTTCCAATTTTTGTCCCAATTCTTCCCATTCCCATTGAAACTTTTCAAATCCCTCTCAAAATTGTTGATATTCTCTTGAAGCTTTTAAAATTCTCTCTAGAATTTTCAAAATCCACTTCCACATGTTTAAAATTTCACGTCAAAAAATGGCTAAAATTCCAGTTGAAATTTTTTCAAAGTCCCTTAAAAATTTTCCAATTTTTGTCCCAATTCTTCCCATTCCCATTGAAACTTTTCAAATCCCTCTCAAAATTGTTGAAATTCTCTTGAAGCTTTTAAAATTCTCTCTAGAATTTTCAAAATCCATGTCCACATGTTTACAATTTCATGTCAAAAAATGGCTAAAATTCCAGTTGAAATTTTTTCAAAGTCCCTTAAAAATTTTCCAATTTTTGTCCCAATTCTTCCCATTCCCATTGAAACTTTTCAAATCCCTCTCAACATTGTTGAAATTCTCTTGAAGCTTTTAAAATTCTCTCTAGAATTTTCAAAATCCACGTCCACATGTTTACAATTTCACGTCAAAAAATGGCTAAAATTCCAGTTGAAATTTTTTCAAAGTCCCTTAAAAATTTTCCAATTTTTGTCCCAATTCTTCCCATTCCCATTGAAACTTTTCAAATCCCTCTCAAAATTGTTGAAATTCTCTTGAAGCTTTTAAAATTCTCTCTAGAATTTTCAAAATCCACTTCCACATGTTTAAAATTTCACGTCAAAAAATGGCTAAAATTCCAGTTGAAATTTTTTCAAAGTCCCTTAAAAATTTTCCAATTTTTGTCCCAATTCTTCCCATTCCCATTGAAACTTTTCAAATCCCTCTCAAAATTGTTGAAATTCTCTTGAAGCTTTTAAAATTCTCTCTAGAATTTTCAAAATCCATGTCCACATGTTTACAATTTCACGTCAAAAAATGGCTAAAATTCCAGTTGAAATGTTTTCAAAGTCCCTTAAAAATTTTCCAATTTTTGTCCCAATTCTTCCCATTCCCATTGAAACTTTTCAAATCCCTCTCAAAATTGTTGAAATTCTCTTGAAGCTTTTAAAATTCTCTCTAGAATTTTCAAAATCCACTTCCACATGTTTAAAATTTCACGTCAAAAAATGGCTAAAATTCCAGTTGAAATTTTTTCAAAGTCCCTTAAAAATTTTCCAATTTTTGTCCCAATTCTTCCCATTCCCATTGAAACTTTTCAAATCCCTCTCAACATTGTTGAAATTCTCTTGAAGCTTTTAAAATTCTCTCTAGAATTTTCAAAATCCATGTCCACATGTTTACAATTTCACATAAAAAAATGGCTAAAATTCCAGTTGAAATTTTTTCAAAGTCCCTTAAAAATTTTCCAATTTTTGTCCCAATTCTTCCCATTCCCATTGAAACTTTTCAAATCCCTCTCAACATTGTTGATATTCTCTTGAAGCTTTTAAAATTCTCTCTAGAATTTTCAAAATCCACTTCCACATGTTTAAAATTTCACGTCAAAAAATGGCTAAAATTCCAGTTGAAATTTTTTCAAAGTCCCTGAAAAATTTTCCAATTTTTGTCCCAATTCTTCCCATTCCCATTGAAACTTTTCAAATCCCTCTCAAAATTGTTGATATTCTCTTGAAGCTTTTAAAATTCTCTCTAGAATTTTCAAAATCCACTTCCACATGTTTACAATTTCACGTCAAAAAATGGCTAAAATTCCAGTTGAAATTTTTTCAAAGTCCCTTAAAAATTTTCCAATTTTTGTCCCAATTCTTCCCATTCCCATTGAAACTTTTCAAATCCCTCTCAACATTGTTGAAATTCTCTTGAAGCTTTTAAAATTCTCTCTAGAATTTTCAAAATCCATGTCCACATGTTTACAATTTCACGTCAAAAAATGGCTAAAATTCCAGTTGAAATTTTTTCAAAGTCCCTTAAAAATTTTCCAATTTTTGTCCCAATTCTTCCCATTCCCATTGAAACTTTTCAAATCCCTCTCAAAATTGTTGAAATTCTCTTGAAGCTTTTAAAATTCTCTCTAGAATTTTCAAAATCCATGTCCACATGTTTACAATTTCACGTCAAAAAATGGCTAAAATTCCAGTTGAAATTTTTTCAAAGTCCCTTAAAAATTTTCCAATTTTTGTCCCAATTCTTCCCATTCCCATTGAAACTTTTCAAATCCCTCTCAACATTGTTGAAATTCTCTTGAAGCTTTTAAAATTCTCTGTAGAATTTTCAAAATCCACTTCCACATGTTTAAAATTTCACGTCAAAAAATGGCTAAAATTCCAGTTGAAATTTTTTCAAAGTCCCTTAAAAATTTTCCAATTTTTGTCCCAATTCTTCCCATTCCCATTGAAACTTTTCAAATCCCTCTCAAAATTGTTGATATTCTCTTGAAGCTTTTAAAATTCTCTCTAGAATTTTCAAAATCCACTTCCACATGTTTAAAATTTCACGTCAAAAAATGGCTAAAATTCCAGTTGAAATTTTTTCAAAGTCCCTTAAAAATTTTCCAATTTTTGTCCCAATTCTTCCCATTCCCATTGAAACTTTTCAAATCCCTCTCAAAATTGTTGAAATTCTCTTGAAGCTTTTAAAATTCTCTCTAGAATTTTCAAAATCCATGTCCACATGTTTACAATTTCATGTCAAAAAATGGCTAAAATTCCAGTTGAAATTTTTTCAAAGTCCCTTAAAAATTTTCCAATTTTTGTCCCAATTCTTCCCATTCCCATTGAAACTTTTCAAATCCCTCTCAACATTGTTGATATTCTCTTGAAGCTTTTAAAATTCTCTCTAGAATTTTCAAAATCCACGTCCACATGTTTACAATTTCACATCAAAAAATGGCTAAAATTCCAGTTGAAATTTTTTCAAAGTCCCTTAAAAATTTTCCAATTTTTGTCCCAATTCTTCCCATTCCCATTGAAACTTTTCAAATCCCTCTCAAAATTGTTGAAATTCTCTTGAAGCTTTTAAAATTCTCTCTAGAATTTTCAAAATCCACTTCCACATGTTTAAAATTTCACGTCAAAAAATGGCTAAAATTCCAGTTGAAATTTTTTCAAAGTCCCTTAAAAATTTTCCAATTTTTGTCCCAATTCTTCCCATTCCCATTGAAACTTTTCAAATCCCTCTCAACATTGTTGAAATTCTCTTGAAGCTTTTAAAATTCTCTCTAGAATTTTCAAAATCCATGTCCACATGTTTACAATTTCACATAAAAAAATGGCTAAAATTCCAGTTGAAATTTTTTCAAAGTCCCTTAAAAATTTTCCAATTTTTGTCCCAATTTTTCCAATTCCCATTGAAACTTTTCAAATCCCTCTCAAAATTGTTGATATTCTCTTGAAGCTTTTAAAATTCTCTCTAGAATTTTCAAAATCCACTTCCACATGTTTAAAATTTCACGTCAAAAAATGGCTAAAATTCCAGTTGAAATTTTTTCAAAGTCCCTTAAAAATTTTCCAATTTTTGTCCCAATTCTTCCCATTCCCATTGAAACTTTTCAAATCCCTCTCAAAATTGTTGAAATTCTCTTGAAGCTTTTAAAATTCTCTCTAGAATTTTCAAAATCCATGTCCACATGTTTACAATTTCATGTCAAAAAATGGCTAAAATTCCAGTTGAAATTTTTTCAAAGTCCCTTAAAAATTTTCCAATTTTTGTCCCAATTCTTCCCATTCCCATTGAAACTTTTCAAATCCCTCTCAACATTGTTGATATTCTCTTGAAGCTTTTAAAATTCTCTCTAGAATTTTCAAAATCCACGTCCACATGTTTACAATTTCACGTCAAAAAATGGCTAAAATTCCAGTTGAAATTTTTTCAAAGTCCCTTAAAAATTTTCCAATTTTTGTCCCAATTCTTCCCATTCCCATTGAAACTTTTCAAATCCCTCTCAAAATTGTTGAAATTCTCTTGAAGCTTTTAAAATTCTCTCTAGAATTTTCAAAATCCATGTCCACATGTTTACAATTTCACATTAAAAAATGGCTAAAATTCCAGTTGAAATTTTTTCAAAGTCCCTTAAAAATTTTCCAATTTTTGTCCCAATTCTTCCCATTCCCATTGAAACTTTTCAAATCCCTCTCAACATTGTTGATATTCTCTTGAAGCTTTTAAAATTCTCTCTAGAATTTTCAAAATCCACTTCCACATGTTTAAAATTTCACGTCAAAAAATGGCTAAAATTCCAGTTGAAATTTTTTCAAAGTCCCTTAAAAATTTTCCAATTTTTGTCCCAATTCTTCCCATTCCCATTGAAACTTTTCAAATCCCTCTCAAAATTGTTGATATTCTCTTGAAGCTTTTAAAATTCTCTCTAGAATTTTCAAAATCCACTTCCACATGTTTACAATTTCACGTCAAAAAATGGCTAAAATTCCAGTTGAAATTTTTTCAAAGTCCCTTAAAAATTTTCCAATTTTTGTCCCAATTCTTCCCATTCCCATTGAAACTTTTCAAATCCCTCTCAACATTGTTGAAATTCTCTTGAAGCTTTTAAAATTCTCTCTAGAATTTTCAAAATCCATGTCCACATGTTTAAAATTTCACGTCAAAAAATGGCTAAAATTCCAGTTGAAATTTTTTCAAAGTCCCTTAAAAATTTTCCAATTTTTGTCCCAATTCTTCCCATTCCCATTGAAACTTTTCAAATCCCTCTCAACATTGTTGAAATTCTCTTGAAGCTTTTAAAATTCTCTCTAGAATTTTCAAAATCCATGTCCACATGTTTACAATTTCACGTCAAAAAATGGCTAAAATTCCAGTTGAAATTTTTTCAAAGTCCCTTAAAAATTTTCCAATTTTTGTCCCAATTCTTCCCATTCCCATTGAAACTTTTCAAATCCCTCTCAACATTGTTGAAATTCTCTTGAAGCTTTTAAAATTCTCTGTAGAATTTTCAAAATCCACTTCCACATGTTTAAAATTTCACGTCAAAAAATGGCTAAAATTCCAGTTGAAATTTTTTCAAAGTCCCTTAAAAATTTTCCAATTTTTGTCCCAATTCTTCCCATTCCCATTGAAACTTTTCAAATCCCTCTCAAAATTGTTGAAATTCTCTTGAAGCTTTTAAAATTCTCTCTAGAATTTTCAAAATCCATGTCCACATGTTTACAATTTCACATAAAAAAATGGCTAAAATTCCAGTTGAAATTTTTTCAAAGTCCCTTAAAAATTTTCCAATTTTTGTCCCAATTCTTCCCATTCCCATTGAAACTTTTCAAATCCCTCTCAACATTGTTGATATTCTCTTGAAGCTTTTAAAATTCTCTCTAGAATTTTCAAAATCCACGTCCACATGTTTACAATTTCACGTCAAAAAATGGCTAAAATTCCAGTTGAAATTTTTTCAAAGTCCCTTAAAAATTTTCCAATTTTTGTCCCAATTCTTCCCATTCCCATTGAAACTTTTCAAATCCCTCTCAAAATTGTTGAAATTCTCTTGAAGCTTTTAAAATTCTCTCTAGAATTTTCAAAATCCACTTCCACATGTTTAAAATTTCACGTCAAAAAATGGCTAAAATTCCAGTTGAAATTTTTTCAAAGTCCCTTAAAAATTTTCCAATTTTTGTCCCAATTCTTCCCATTCCCATTGAAACTTTTCAAATCCCTCTCAAAATTGTTGAAATTCTCTTGAAGCTTTTAAAATTCTCTCTAGAATTTTCAAAATCCATGTCCACATGTTTACAATTTCACGTCAAAAAATGGCTAAAATTCCAGTTGAAATTTTTTCAAAGTCCCTTAAAAATTTTCCAATTTTTGTCCCAATTCTTCCCATTCCCATTGAAACTTTTCAAATCCCTCTCAAAATTGTTGATATTCTCTTGAAGCTTTTAAAATTCTCTCTAGAATTTTCAAAATCCATGTCCACATGTTTACAATTTCACATAAAAAAATGGCTAAAATTCCCGTTGAAATTTTTTCAAAGTCCCTTAAAAATTTTCCAATTTTTGTCCCAATTCTTCCCATTCCCATTGAAACTTTTCAAATCCCTCTCAAAATTGTTGAAATTCTCTTGAAGCTTTTAAAATTCTCTCTAGAATTTTCAAAATCCATGTCCACATGTTTACAATTTCACGTCAAAAAATGGCTAAAATTCCAGTTGAAATTTTTTCAAAGTCCCTTCAAAATTTTCCAATTTTTGTCCCAATTCTTCCCATTCCCATTGAAACTTTTCAAATCCCTCTCAACATTGTTGAAATTCTCTTGAAGCTTTTAAAATTCTCTCTAGAATTTTCAAAATCCACTTCCACATGTTTAAAATTTCACGTCAAAAAATGGCTAAAATTCCAGTTGAAATTTTTTCAAAGTCCCTTAAAAATTTTCCAATTTTTGTCCCAATTCTTCCCATTCCCATTGAAACTTTTCAAATCCCTCTCAAAATTGTTGAAATTCTCTTGAAGCTTTTAAAATTCTCTCTAGAATTTTCAAAATCCATGTCTACATGTTTACAATTTCACATAAAAAAATGGCTAAAATTCCCGTTGAAATTTTTTCAAAGTCCCTTAAAAATTTTCCAATTTTTGTCCCAATTCTTCCCATTCCCATTGAAACTTTTCAAATCCCTCTCAAAATTGTTGATATTCTCTTGAAGCTTTTAAAATTCTCTCTAGAATTTTCAAAATCCACTTCCACATGTTTAAAATTTCACGTCAAAAAATGGCTAAAATTCCAGTTGAAATTTTTTCAAAGTCCCTTAAAAATTTTCCAATTTTTGTCCCAATTCTTCCCATTCCCATTGAAACTTTTCAAATCCCTCTCAAAATTGTTGAAATTCTCTTGAAGCTTTTAAAATTCTCTCTAGAATTTTCAAAATCCATGTCCACATGTTTACAATTTCATGTCAAAAAATGGCTAAAATTCCAGTTGAAATTTTTTCAAAGTCCCTTAAAAATTTTCCAATTTTTGTCCCAATTCTTCCCATTCCCATTGAAACTTTTCAAATCCCTCTCAAAATTGTTGATATTCTCTTGAAGCTTTTAAAATTCTCTCTAGAATTTTCAAAATCCACGTCCACATGTTTACAATTTCACGTCAAAAAATGGCTAAAATTCCAGTTGAAATTTTTTCAAAGTCCCTTAAAAATTTTCCAATTTTTGTCCCAATTCTTCCCATTCCCATTGAAACTTTTCAAATCCCTCTCAAAATTGTTGAAATTCTCTTGAAGCTTTTAAAATTCTCTCTAGAATTTTCAAAATCCATGTCCACATGTTTACAATTTCACATAAAAAAATGGCTAAAATTCCAGTTGAAATTTTTTCAAAGTCCCTTAAAAATTTTCCAATTTTTGTCCCAATTCTTCCCATTCCCATTGAAACTTTTCAAATCCCTCTCAACATTGTTGATATTCTCTTGAAGCTTTTAAAATTCTCTCTAGAATTTTCAAAATCCACTTCCACATGTTTAAAATTTCACGTCAAAAAATGGCTAAAATTCCAGTTGAAATTTTTTCAAAGTCCCTTAAAAATTTTCCAATTTTTGTCCCAATTCTTCCCATTCCCATTGAAACTTTTCAAATCCCTCTCAACATTGTTGAAATTCTCTTGAAGCTTTTAAAATTCTCTGTAGAATTTTCAAAATCCACTTCCACATGTTTACAATTTCACATAAAAAAATGGCTAAAATTCCCGTTGAAATTTTTTCAAAGTCCCTTAAAAATTTTCCAATTTTTGTCCCAATTCTTCCCATTCCCATTGAGACTTTTCAAATCCCTCTCAAAATTGTTGAAATTCTCTTGAAGCTTTTAAAATTCTCTCTAGAATTTTCAAAATCCATGTCCACATGTTTACAATTTCATGTCAAAAAATGGCTAATATTCCAGTTGAAATGTTTTCAAAGTCCCTTAAAAATTTTCCAATTTTTGTCCCAATTCTTCCCATTCCCATTGAAACTTTTCAAATCCCTCTCAAAATTGTTGAAATTCTCTTGAAGCTTTTAAAATTCTCTCTAGAATTTTCAAAATCCATGTCCACATGTTTACATATTCACGGAATAAAATGGCTAAAATTCCAGTTGAAATTTTTTCAAAGTCCCTTAAAAAT
The DNA here is from genome assembly GCF_964273445.1 of Streptopelia decaocto. Lineage (NCBI taxonomy): Eukaryota > Metazoa > Chordata > Aves > Columbiformes > Columbidae > Streptopelia > Streptopelia decaocto. Next base: position 33,010 of record NW_028115008.1, read on the forward strand.
TTTCCAATTTTTGTCCCAATTCTTCCCATTCCCATTGAAACTTTTCAAATCCCTCTCAACATTGTTGATATTCTCTTGAAGCTTTTAAAATTCTCTCTAGAATTTTCAAAATCCATGTCCACATGTTTACAATTTCACATCAAAAAATGGCTAAAATTCCCGTTGAAATTTTTTCAAAGTCCCTTAAAAATTTTCCAATTTTTGTCCCAATTCTTCCCATTCCCATTGAAACTTTTCAAATCCCTCTCAAAATTGTTGAAATTCTCTTGAAGCTTTTAAAATTCTCTCTAGAATTTTCAAAATCCATGTCCACATGTTTACAATTTCACATAAAAAAATGGCTAAAATTCCAGTTGAAATTTTTTCAAAGTCCCTTAAAAATTTTCCAATTTTTGTCCCAATTCTTCCCATTCCCATTGAAACTTTTCAAATCCCTCTCAACATTGTTGAAATTCTCTTGAAGCTTTTAAAATTCTCTCTAGAATTTTCAAAATCCACTTCCACATGTTTAAAATTTCACGTCAAAAAATGGCTAAAATTCCAGTTGAAATTTTTTCAAAGTCCCTTAAAAATTTTCCAATTTTTGTCCCAATTCTTCCCATTCCCATTGAAACTTTTCAAATCCCTCTCAAAATTGTTGAAATTCTCTTGAAGCTTTTAAAATTCTCTCTAGAATTTTCAAAATCCATGTCCACATGTTTACAATTTCACATAAAAAAATGGCTAAAATTCCCGTTGAAATTTTTTCAAAGTCCCTTAAAAATTTTCCAATTTTTGTCCCAATTCTTCCCATTCCCATTGAAACTTTTCAAATCCCTCTCAAAATTGTTGAAATTCTCTTGAAGCTTTTAAAATTCTCTCTAGAATTTTCAAAATCCATGTCCACATGTTTACAATTTCACGTCAAAAAATGGCTAAAATTCCAGTTGAAATTTTTTCAAAGTCCCTTCAAAATTTTCCAATTTTTGTCCCAATTCTTCCCATTCCCATTGAAACTTTTCAAATCCCTCTCAACATTGTTGAAATTCTCTTGAAGCTTTTAAAATTCTCTCTAGAATTTTCAAAATCCACTTCCACATGTTTAAAATTTCACGTCAAAAAATGGCTAAAATTCCAGTTGAAATTTTTTCAAAGTCCCTTAAAAATTTTCCAATTTTTGTCCCAATTCTTCCCATTCCCATTGAAACTTTTCAAATCCCTCTCAAAATTGTTGAAATTCTCTTGAAGCTTTTAAAATTCTCTCTAGAATTTTCAAAATCCATGTCCACATGTTTACAATTTCACATAAAAAAATGGCTAAAATTCCAGTTGAAATTTTTTCAAAGTCCCTTAAAAATTTTCCAATTTTTGTCCCAATTCTTCCCATTCCCATTGAAACTTTTCAAATCCCTCTCAAAATTGTTGATATTCTCTTGAAGCTTTTAAAATTCTCTCTAGAATTTTCAAAATCCACTTCCACATGTTTAAAATTTCACGTCAAAAAATGGCTAAAATTCCAGTTGAAATTTTTTCAAAGTCCCTTAAAAATTTTCCAATTTTTGTCCCAATTCTTCCCATTCCCATTGAAACTTTTCAAATCCCTCTCAAAATTGTTGAAATTCTCTTGAAGCTTTTAAAATTCTCTCTAGAATTTTCAAAATCCATGTCCACATGTTTACAATTTCATGTCAAAAAATGGCTAAAATTCCAGTTGAAATTTTTTCAAAGTCCCTTAAAAATTTTCCAATTTTTGTCCCAATTCTTCCCATTCCCATTGAAACTTTTCAAATCCCTCTCAACATTGTTGAAATTCTCTTGAAGCTTTTAAAATTCTCTCTAGAATTTTCAAAATCCACGTCCACATGTTTACAATTTCACGTCAAAAAATGGCTAAAATTCCAGTTGAAATTTTTTCAAAGTCCCTTCAAAATTTTCCAATTTTTGTCCCAATTCTTCCCATTCCCATTGAAACTTTTCAAATCCCTCTCAAAATTGTTGAAATTCTCTTGAAGCTTTTAAAATTCTCTCTAGAATTTTCAAAATCCACGTCCACATGTTTAAAATTTCACGTCAAAAAATGGCTAAAATTCCAGTTGAAATTTTTTCAAAGTCCCTTAAAAATTTTCCAATTTTTGTCCCAATTCTTCCCATTCCCATTGAAACTTTTCAAATCCCTCTCAAAATTGTTGAAATTCTCTTGAAGCTTTTAAAATTCTCTCTAGAATTTTCAAAATCCATGTCCACATGTTTACAATTTCACGTCAAAAAATGGCTAAAATTCCAGTTGAAATTTTTTCAAAGTCCCTTAAAAATTTTCCAATTTTTGTCCCAATTCTTCCCATTCCCATTGAAACTTTTCAAATCCCTCTCAAAATTGTTGAAATTCTCTTGAAGCTTTTAAAATTCTCTCTAGAATTTTCAAAATCCACTTCCACATGTTTAAAATTTCACGTCAAAAAATGGCTAAAATTCCAGTTGAAATTTTTTCAAAGTCCCTTAAAAATTTTCCAATTTTTGTCCCAATTCTTCCCATTCCCATTGAAACTTTTCAAATCCCTCTCAACATTGTTGAAATTCTCTTGAAGCTTTTAAAATTCTCTCTAGAATTTTCAAAATCCATGTCCACATGTTTACAATTTCACATAAAAAAATGGCTAAAATTCCAGTTGAAATTTTTTCAAAGTCCCTTAAAAATTTTCCAATTTTTGTCCCAATTCTTCCCATTCCCATTGAAACTTTTCAAATCCCTCTCAAAATTGTTGATATTCTCTTGAAGCTTTTAAAATTCTCTCTAGAATTTTCAAAATCCACTTCCACATGTTTAAAATTTCACGTCAAAAAATGGCTAAAATTCCAGTTGAAATTTTTTCAAAGTCCCTTAAAAATTTTCCAATTTTTGTCCCAATTCTTCCCATTCCCATTGAAACTTTTCAAATCCCTCTCAAAATTGTTGAAATTCTCTTGAAGCTTTTAAAATTCTCTCTAGAATTTTCAAAATCCATGTCCACATGTTTACAATTTCATGTCAAAAAATGGCTAAAATTCCAGTTGAAATTTTTTCAAAGTCCCTTAAAAATTTTCCAATTTTTGTCCCAATTCTTCCCATTCCCATTGAAACTTTTCAAATCCCTCTCAAAATTGTTGATATTCTCTTGAAGCTTTCAAAATTCTCTCTAGAATTTTCAAAATCCACGTCCACATGTTTACAATTTCACGTCAAAAAATGGCTAAAATTCCAGTTGAAATTTTTTCAAAGTCCCTTAAAAATTTTCCAATTTTTGTCCCAATTCTTCCCATTCCCATTGAAACTTTTCAAATCCCTCTCAAAATTGTTGAAATTCTCTTGAAGCTTTTAAAATTCTCTCTAGAATTTTCAAAATCCATGTCCACATGTTTACAATTTCACGTCAAAAAATGGCTAAAATTCCAGTTGAAATTTTTTCAAAGTCCCTTAAAAATTTTCCAATTTTTGTCCCAATTCTTCCCATTCCCATTGAAACTTTTCAAATCCCTCTCAACATTGTTGATATTCTCTTGAAGCTTTTAAAATTCTCTCTAGAATTTTCAAAATCCACTTCCACATGTTTAAAATTTCACGTCAAAAAATGGCTAAAATTCCAGTTGAAATTTTTTCAAAGTCCCTTAAAAATTTTCCAATTTTTGTCCCAATTCTTCCCATTCCCATTGAAACTTTTCAAATCCCTCTCAAAATTGTTGATATTCTCTTGAAGCTTTTAAAATTCTCTCTAGAATTTTCAAAATCCACTTCCACATGTTTACAATTTCACGTCAAAAAATGGCTAAAATTCCAGTTGAAATTTTTTCAAAGTCCCTTAAAAATTTTCCAATTTTTGTCCCAATTCTTCCCATTCCCATTGAAACTTTTCAAATCCCTCTCAACATTGTTGAAATTCTCTTGAAGCTTTTAAAATTCTCTCTAGAATTTTCAAAATCCATGTCCACATGTTTAAAATTTCACGTCAAAAAATGGCTAAAATTCCAGTTGAAATTTTTTCAAAGTCCCTTAAAAATTTTCCAATTTTTGTCCCAATTCTTCCCATTCCCATTGAAACTTTTCAAATCCCTCTCAAAATTGTTGAAATTCTCTTGAAGCTTTTAAAATTCTCTCTAGAATTTTCAAAATCCATGTCCACATGTTTACAATTTCACATAAAAAAATGGCTAAAATTCCAGTTGAAATTTTTTCAAAGTCCCTTAAAAATTTTCCAATTTTTGTCCCAATTCTTCCCATTCCCATTGAAACTTTTCAAATCCCTCTCAAAATTGTTGATATTCTCTTGAAGCTTTTAAAATTCTCTCTAGAATTTTCAAAATCCACTTCCACATGTTTAAAATTTCACGTCAAAAAATGGCTAAAATTCCAGTTGAAATTTTTTCAAAGTCCCTTAAAAATTTTCCAATTTTTGTCCCAATTCTTCCCATTCCCATTGAAACTTTTCAAATCCCTCTCAACATTGTTGAAATTCTCTTGAAGCTTTTAAAATTCTCTCTAGAATTTTCAAAATCCATGTCCACATGTTTACAATTTCATGTCAAAAAATGGCTAAAATTCCAGTTGAAATTTTTTCAAAGTCCCTTAAAAATTTTCCAATTTTTGTCCCAATTCTTCCCATTCCCATTGAAACTTTTCAAATCCCTCTCAACATTGTTGATATTCTCTTGAAGCTTTTAAAATTCTCTCTAGAATTTTCAAAATCCACGTCCACATGTTTACAATTTCACGTCAAAAAATGGCTAAAATTCCAGTTGAAATTTTTTCAAAGTCCCTTAAAAATTTTCCAATTTTTGTCCCAATTCTTCCCATTCCCATTGAAACTTTTCAAATCCCTCTCAAAATTGTTGAAATTCTCTTGAAGCTTTTAAAATTCTCTCTAGAATTTTCAAAATCCATGTCCACATGTTTACAATTTCACATAAAAAAATGGCTAAAATTCCAGTTGAAATTTTTTCAAAGTCCCTTAAAAATTTTCCAATTTTTGTCCCAATTCTTCCCATTCCCATTGAAACTTTTCAAATCCCTCTCAAAATTGTTGATATTCTCTTGAAGCTTTTAAAATTCTCTCTAGAATTTTCAAAATCCACTTCCACATGTTTAAAATTTCACGTCAAAAAATGGCTAAAATTCCAGTTGAAATTTTTTCAAAGTCCCTTAAAAATTTTCCAATTTTTGTCCCAATTCTTCCCATTCCCATTGAAACTTTTCAAATCCCTCTCAACATTGTTGAAATTCTCTTGAAGCTTTTAAAATTCTCTGTAGAATTTTCAAAATCCACTTCCACATGTTTACAATTTCACATAAAAAAATGGCTAAAATTCCCGTTGAAATTTTTTCAAAGTCCCTTAAAAATTTTCCAATTTTTGTCCCAATTCTTCCCATTCCCATTGAAACTTTTCAAATCCCTCTCAAAATTGTTGAAATTCTCTTGAAGCTTTTAAAATTCTCTCTAGAATTTTCAAAATCCATGTCCACATGTTTACAATTTCATGTCAAAAAATGGCTAAAATTCCAGTTGAAATGTTTTCAAAGTCCCTTAAAAATTTTCCAATTTTTGTCCCAATTCTTCCCATTCCCATTGAAACTTTTCAAATCCCTCTCAAAATTGTTGAAATTCTCTTGAAGCTTTTAAAATTCTCTCTAGAATTTTCAAAATCCATGTCCACATGTTTACAATTTCACATAAAAAAATGGCTAAAATTCCAGTTGAAATTTTTTCAAAGTCCCTTAAAAATTTTCCAATTTTTGTCCCAATTCTTCCCATTCCCATTGAAACTTTTCAAATCCCTCTCAAAATTGTTGAAATTCTCTTGAAGCTTTTAAAATTCTCTCTAGAATTTTCAAAATCCATGTCCACATGTTTACAATTTCACGTCAAAAAATGGCTAAAATTCCAGTTGAAATTTTTTCAAAGTCCCTTAAAAATTTTCCAATTTTTGTCCCAATTCTTCCCATTCCCATTGAAACTTTTCAAATCCCTCTCAACATTGTTGAAATTCTCTTGAAGCTTTTAAAATTCTCTCTAGAATTTTCAAAATCCATGTCCACATGTTTACATATTCACGGAATAAAATGGCTAAAATTCCAGTTGAAATTTTTTCAAAGTCCCTTAAAAATTTTCCAATTTTTGTCCCAATTCTTCCCATTCCCATTGAAACTTTTCAAATCCCTCTCAACATTGTTGATATTCTCTTGAAGCTTTTAAAATTCTCTCTAGAATTTTCAAAATCCATGTCCACATGTTTACAATTTCACATCAAAAAATGGCTAAAATTCCCGTTGAAATTTTTTCAAAGTCCCTTAAAAATTTTCCAATTTTTGTCCCAATTCTTCCCATTCCCATTGAAACTTTTCAAATCCCTCTCAAAATTGTTGAAATTCTCTTGAAGCTTTTAAAATTCTCTCTAGAATTTTCAAAATCCATGTCCACATGTTTACAATTTCACATAAAAAAATGGCTAAAATTCCAGTTGAAATTTTTTCAAAGTCCCTTAAAAATTTTCCAATTTTTGTCCCAATTCTTCCCATTCCCATTGAAACTTTTCAAATCCCTCTCAAAATTGTTGAAATTCTCTTGAAGCTTTTAAAATTCTCTCTAGAATTTTCAAAATCCACTTCCACATGTTTAAAATTTCACGTCAAAAAATGGCTAAAATTCCAGTTGAAATTTTTTCAAAGTCCCTTAAAAATTTTCCAATTTTTGTCCCAATTCTTCCCATTCCCATTGAAACTTTTCAAATCCCTCTCAAAATTGTTGAAATTCTCTTGAAGCTTTTAAAATTCTCTCTAGAATTTTCAAAATCCATGTCCACATGTTTACAATTTCACATAAAAAAATGGCTAAAATTCCCGTTGAAATTTTTTCAAAGTCCCTTAAAAATTTTCCAATTTTTGTCCCAATTCTTCCCATTCCCATTGAAACTTTTCAAATCCCTCTCAAAATTGTTGAAATTCTCTTGAAGCTTTTAAAATTCTCTCTAGAATTTTCAAAATCCATGTCCACATGTTTACAATTTCACGTCAAAAAATGGCTAAAATTCCAGTTGAAATTTTTTCAAAGTCCCTTAAAAATTTTCCAATTTTTGTCCCAATTCTTCCCATTCCCATTGAAACTTTTCAAATCCCTCTCAACATTGTTGAAATTCTCTTGAAGCTTTTAAAATTCTCTCTAGAATTTTCAAAATCCACTTCCACATGTTTAAAATTTCACGTCAAAAAATGGCTAAAATTCCAGTTGAAATTTTTTCAAAGTCCCTTAAAAATTTTCCAATTTTTGTCCCAATTCTTCCCATTCCCATTGAAACTTTTCAAATCCCTCTCAAAATTGTTGAAATTCTCTTGAAGCTTTTAAAATTCTCTCTAGAATTTTCAAAATCCATGTCCACATGTTTACAATTTCACATAAAAAAATGGCTAAAATTCCAGTTGAAATTTTTTCGAAGTCCCTTAAAAATTTTCCAATTTTTGTCCCAATTCTTCCCATTCCCATTGAAACTTTTCAAATCCCTCTCAAAATTGTTGATATTCTCTTGAAGCTTTTAAAATTCTCTCTAGAATTTTCAAAATCCACTTCCACATGTTTAAAATTTCACGTCAAAAAATGGCTAAAATTCCAGTTGAAATGTTTTCAAAGTCCCTTAAAAATTTTCCAATTTTTGTCCCAATTCTTCCCATTCCCATTGAAACTTTTCAAATCCCTCTCAAAATTGTTGAAATTCTCTTGAAGCTTTTAAAATTCTCTCTAGAATTTTCAAAATCCATGTCCACATGTTTACAATTTCATGTCAAAAAATGGCTAAAATTCCAGTTGAAATTTTTTCAAAGTCCCTTAAAAATTTTCCAATTTTTGTCCCAATTCTTCCCATTCCCATTGAAACTTTTCAAATCCCTCTCAACATTGTTGAAATTCTCTTGAAGCTTTTAAAATTCTCTCTAGAATTTTCAAAATCCACGTCCACATGTTTACAATTTCACGTCAAAAAATGGCTAAAATTCCAGTTGAAATTTTTTCAAAGTCCCTTCAAAATTTTCCAATTTTTGTCCCAATTCTTCCCATTCCCATTGAAACTTTTCAAATCCCTCTCAAAATTGTTGAAATTCTCTTGAAGCTTTTAAAATTCTCTCTAGAATTTTCAAAATCCACGTCCACATGTTTAAAATTTCACGTCAAAAAATGGCTAAAATTCCAGTTGAAATTTTTTCAAAGTCCCTTAAAAATTTTCCAATTTTTGTCCCAATTCTTCCCATTCCCATTGAAACTTTTCAAATCCCTCTCAAAATTGTTGAAATTCTCTTGAAGCTTTTAAAATTCTCTCTAGAATTTTCAAAATCCATGTCCACATGTTTACAATTTCACGTCAAAAAATGGCTAAAATTCCAGTTGAAATTTTTTCAAAGTCCCTTAAAAATTTTCCAATTTTTGTCCCAATTCTTCCCATTCCCATTGAAACTTTTCAAATCCCTCTCAAAATTGTTGAAATTCTCTTGAAGCTTTTAAAATTCTCTCTAGAATTTTCAAAATCCACTTCCACATGTTTAAAATTTCACGTCAAAAAATGGCTAAAATTCCAGTTGAAATTTTTTCAAAGTCCCTTAAAAATTTTCCAATTTTTGTCCCAATTCTTCCCATTCCCATTGAAACTTTTCAAATCCCTCTCAACATTGTTGAAATTCTCTTGAAGCTTTTAAAATTCTCTCTAGAATTTTCAAAATCCATGTCCACATGTTTACAATTTCACATAAAAAAATGGCTAAAATTCCAGTTGAAATTTTTTCAAAGTCCCTTAAAAATTTTCCAATTTTTGTCCCAATTCTTCCCATTCCCATTGAAACTTTTCAAATCCCTCTCAACATTGTTGATATTCTCTTGAAGCTTTTAAAATTCTCTCTAGAATTTTCAAAATCCACTTCCACATGTTTAAAATTTCACGTCAAAAAATGGCTAAAATTCCAGTTGAAATGTTTTCAAAGTCCCTTCAAAATTTTCCAATTTTTGTCCCAATTCTTCCCATTCCCATTGAAACTTTTCAAATCCCTCTCAAAATTGTTGAAATTCTCTTGAAGCTTTTAAAATTCTCTCTAGAATTTTCAAAATCCATGTCCACATGTTTACAATTTCATGTCAAAAAATGGCTAAAATTCCAGTTGAAATTTTTTCAAAGTCCCTTAAAAATTTTCCAATTTTTGTCCCAATTCTTCCCATTCCCATTGAAACTTTTCAAATCCCTCTCAACATTGTTGATATTCTCTTGAAGCTTTCAAAATTCTCTCTAGAATTTTCAAAATCCACGTCCACATGTTTACAATTTCACGTCAAAAAATGGCTAAAATTCCAGTTGAAATTTTTTCAAAGTCCCTTAAAAATTTTCCAATTTTTGTCCCAATTCTTCCCATTCCCATTGAAACTTTTCAAATCCCTCTCAAAATTGTTGAAATTCTCTTGAAGCTTTTAAAATTCTCTCTAGAATTTTCAAAATCCATGTCCACATGTTTACAATTTCACATAAAAAAATGGCTAAAATTCCAGTTGAAATTTTTTCAAAGTCCCTTAAAAATTTTCCAATTTTTGTCCCAATTCTTCCCATTCCCATTGAAACTTTTCAAATCCCTCTCAAAATTGTTGATATTCTCTTGAAGCTTTTAAAATTCTCTCTAGAATTTTCAAAATCCACTTCCACATGTTTAAAATTTCACGTCAAAAAATGGCTAAAATTCCAGTTGAAATTTTTTCAAAGTCCCTTAAAAATTTTCCAATTTTTGTCCCAATTCTTCCCATTCCCATTGAAACTTTTCAAATCCCTCTCAAAATTGTTGAAATTCTCTTGAAGCTTTTAAAATTCTCTCTAGAATTTTCAAAATCCATGTCCACATGTTTACAATTTCACATAAAAAAATGGCTAAAATTCCAGTTGAAATTTTTCAAAGTCCCTTAAAATTTTCCAATTTTTGTCCCAATTCTTCCCATTCCCATTGAAACTTTTCAAATCCCTCTCAAAATTGTTGAAATTCTCTTGAAGCTTTTAAAATTCTCTCTAGAATTTTCAAAATCCATGTCCACATGTTTACAATTTCACGTCAAAAAATGGCTAAAATTCCAGTTGAAATTTTTCAAAGTCCCTTAAAAATTTTCCAATTTTTGTCCCAATTCTTCCCATTCCCATTGAAACTTTTCAAATCCCTCTCAACATTGTTGAAATTCTCTTGAAGCTTTTAAAATTCTCTGTAGAATTTTCAAAATCCACTTCCACATGTTTAAAATTTCACGTCCAAAAAATGGCTAAAATTCCAGTTGAAATTTTTTCAAAGTCCCTTAAAAATTTTCCAATTTTTGTCCCAATTCTTCCCATTCCCATTGAAACTTTTCAAATCCCTCTCAAAATTGTTGAAATTCTCTTGAAGCTTTTAAAATTCTCTCTAGAATTTTCAAAATCCATGTCCACATGTTTACAATTTCATGTCAAAAAATGGCTAAAATTCCAGTTGAAATTTTTTCAAAGTCCCTTAAAAATTTTCCAATTTTGTCCCAATTCTTCCCATTCCCATTGAAACTTTTCAAATCCCTCTCAACATTGTTGATATTCTCTTGAAGCTTTTAAAATTCTCTCTAGAATTTTCAAAATCCACGTCCACATGTTTACAATTTCACGTCAAAAAATGGCTAAAATTCCAGTTGAAATTTTTTCAAAGTCCCTTAAAAATTTTCCAATTTTTGTCCCAATTCTTCCCATTCCCATTGAAACTTTTCAAATCCCTCTCAAAATTGTTGAAATTCTCTTGAAGCTTTTAAAATTCTCTCTAGAATTTTCAAATCCATGTCCACATGTTTACATTTCACGTCAAAAATGGCTAAAATTCCAGTTGAAATTTTTTCAAAGTCCCTTAAAAATTTTCCAATTTTTGTCCCAATTCTTCCCATTCCCATTGAAACTTTCAAATCCCTCTCAAAATTGTTGAAATTCTCTTGAAGCTTTTAAAATTCTCTCTAGAATTTTCAAAATCCATGTCCACATGTTTACAATTTCACGTCAAAAAATGGCTAAAATTCCCAGTTGAAATTTTTTCAAAGTCCCTTAAAAATTTTCCAATTTTTGTCCCAATTCTTCCCATTCCCATTGAAACTTTTCAAATCCCTCTCCAAATTGTTGATATTCTCTTGAAGCTTTTAAAATTCTCTCTAGAATTTTCAAAATCCATGTCCACATGTTTACAATTTCACATCAAAAAATGGCTAAAATTCCAGTTGAAATTTTTTCAAAGTCCCTTAAAAATTTTCCAATTTTTGTCCCAATTCTTCCCATTCCCATTGAAACTTTTCAAATCCCTCTCAAAATTGTTGAAATTCTCTTGAAGCTTTTAAAATTCTCTCTAGAATTTTCAAAATCCATGTCCACATGTTTACAATTTCACGTCAAAAAATGGCTAAAATTCCAGTTGAAATTTTTTCAAAGTCCCTTAAAAATTTTCCAATTTTTGTCCCAATTCTTCCCATTCCCATTGAAACTTTTCAAATCCCTCTCAAAATTGTTGAAATTCTCTTGAAGCTTTTAAAATTCTCTCTAGAATTTTCAAAATCCACTGCCACATGTTTAAAATTTCACGTCAAAAAATGGCTAAAATTCCAGTTGAAATTTTTTCAAAGTCCCTTAAAAATTTTCCAATTTTTGTCCCAATTCTTCCCATTCCCATTGAAACTTTTCAATCCCTCTCAAAATTGTTGATATTCTCTTGAAGCTTTTAAAATTCTCTCTAGAATTTTCAAAATCCACTGTCCACATGTTTACAATTTCACGTCAAAAAATGGCTAAAATTCCAGTTGAAATTTTTTCAAAGTCCCTTAAAATTTTCCAATTTTTGTCCCAATTCTTCCCATTCCCATTGAACTTTTCACGTCAAAAATGGCTAAATTCCAGTTGAAATTTTTTCAAAGTCCCTAAAATTTTCCAATTTTTGTCCCAATTCTTC
>NW_028115007.1:0-40127 GCF_964273445.1 Streptopelia decaocto
TGGAATTTTTCAAAGTCCCTTAAAAATTTTTCCAATTTTTGTCCCAATTCTTCCCATTCAAATTGAAACTTTTCAAATCCCTCTCAAAATTGTTGAAATTCTCTTGAAGCTTTTAAAATTCTCTCTAGAATTTCAAAATCCATGTCCACATGTTTACAATTTCACGTCAAAAAATGGCTAAAATTCCAGTTGAAATTTTTTCAAAGTCCCTTAAAAATTTCCAATTTTTGTCCCAATTCTTCCCATTCCCATTGAAACTTTTCAAATCCCTCTCAAAATTGTTGAAATTCTCTTGAAGCTTTTAAAATTCTCTCTAGAATTTTCAAAATCCATGGCCACATGTTTACAATTTCACGTCAAAAAATGGCTAAAATTCCAGTTGAATGTTTTCAAAGTCCCTTAAAAATTTTCCAATTTTTGTCCCAGTTCTTCCCATTCCCATTGAAACTTTTCAAATCCCTCTCAAAATTGTTGAAATTCTGTTGAAGCTTTTAAAATTCTTCTAGAATTTTCAAAATCCACTTCAACATGTTTACAATTTCACGTCAAAAAATTGCTAAAATTCCAGTTGAAATTTTTTCAAAGTCCCTTAAAAATTTTCCAATTTTTGTCCCAATTCTTCCCATTCCCATTGAAACTTTTCAAATCCCTCTCAAAATTGTTGAAATTCTGTTGAAGCTTTTAAATTCTCTCTAGAATTTTCAAAATCCATGGCCACATGTTTACAATTTCACGTCAAAAAATGGCTAAAATTCCAGTTGAAATTTTTTCAAAGTCCCTTAAAAGTTTTCCAATTTTTGTCCCAATTCTTCCCATTCCCATTGAAACTTTTCAAATCCCTCTCCAAATTGTTGAAATTCTCTTGAAGCTTTTAAAATTGTCTCTAGAATTTTCAAAATCCATGTCCACATGTTTACAATTTCACGTCAAAAAATGGCTAAAATTCCAGTTGAAATTTTTTCAAAGTCCCTTAAAAATTTTCCAATTTTTGTCCCAATTCTTCCCATTCAAATTGAAACTTTTCAAATCCCTCTCAAAATTGTTGAAATTCTCTTGAAGCTTTTAAAATTGTCTCTAGAATTTTCAAAATCCATGTCCACATGTTTACAATATTCACGTCAAAAAATGGCTAAAATTCCAGTTGAAATTTTTTCAAAGTCCCTTAAAAATTTTCCAATTTTTGTCCCAATTCTTCCCATTCCCATTGAAACTTTTCAAATCCCTCTCAAAATTGTTGAAATTCTCTTGAAGCTTTTAAAATTCTCTCTAGAATTTTCAAAATCCATGGCCACATGTTTACAATTTCACATAAAAAAATTGTTAAAATTCCAGCTGAAATGTTTTCAAAGTCCCTTAAAAATTTTCCAATTTTTGTCCCAGTTCTTCCCATTCCCATTGAAACTTTTCAAATCCCTCTCAAAATTGTTGAAATTCTGTTGAAGCTTTTAAAATTCTCTCTAGAATTTTCAAAATCCACTTCAACATGTTTACAATTTCACGTCAAAAAATGGCTAAAATTCCAGTTGAAATTTTTTCAAAGTCCCTTAGAAGTTTTCCAATTTTTGTCCCAATTTCTTCCCATTCCCATTGAAACTTTTCAAATCCCTCTCCAAATTGTTGAAATTCTCTTGAAGCTTTTAAAATTCTCTCTAGAATTTTCAAAATCCATGTCCACATGTTTACAATTTCACGTCAAAAAATGGCTAAAATTCCAGTTGAAATTTTTTCAAAGTCCCTTCAAAATTTTCCAATTTTTGTCCCAATTCTTCCCATTCCATTGAAACTTTTCAAATCCCTCTCAAAATTGTTGAAATTCTCTTGAAGCTTTTAAAATTCTCTCTAGAATTTTCAAAATCCATGGCCACATGTTTACAATTTCACGTCAAAAAATGGCTAAAATTCCAGTTGAAATGTTTTCAAAGTCCCTTAAAAATTTCCAATTTTTGTCCCAATTCTTCCCATTCCCATTGAAACTTTTCAAATCCCTCTCAAAATTGTTGAAATTCTCTTGAAGCTTTTAAAATTCTCTCTAGAATTTTCAAAATCCATGTCCACATGTTTACAATTTCACGTCAAAAAATGGCTAAATTCCAGTTGAAATTTTTTCAAAGTCCCTTAAAAATTTTCCAATTTTTGTCCCAATTCTTCCCATTCCCATTGAAACTTTTCAAATCCCTCTCAAAATTGTTGAAATTCTGTTGAAGCTTTTAAAATTCTCTCTAGAATTTTCAAAATCCATGTCCACATGTTTACAATTTCACGTCAAAAAATGGCTAAAATTCCAGTTGAAATTTTTTCAAAGTCCCTTAAAAATTTTCCAATTTTTGTCCCAATTCTTCCCATTCCCATTGAAACTTTTCAAATCCCTCTCCAAATTGTTGAAATTCTGTTGAAGCTTTAAAAATTCTCTCTAGAATTTTCAAAATCCATGGCCACATGTTTACAATTTCACGTCAAAAAATTGCTAAAATTCCAGTTGAAATTTTTTCAAAGTCCCTTAAAAATTTTCCAATTTTTGTCCCAATTCTTCCCATTCAAATTGAAACTTTTCAAATCCCTCTCAAAATTGTTGAAATTCTCTTGAAGCTTTTAAAATTCTCTCTAGAATTTTCAAAATCCATGTCCACATGTTTACAATTTCACGTCAAAAAATGGCTAAAATTCCAGTTGAAATTTTTTCAAAGTCCCTTAAAAATTTTCCAATTTTTGTCCCAATTCTTCCCATTCCCATTGAAACTTTTCAAATCCCTCTCAAAATTGTTGAAATTCTCTTGAAGCTTTTAAAATTCTCTCTAGAATTTTCAAAATCCATGGCCACATGTTTACAATTTCACGTCAAAAAATGGCTAAAATTCCAGTTGAAATGTTTTCAAAGTCCCTTAAAAATTTTCCAATTTTTGTCCCAGTTCTTCCCATTCCCATTGAAACTTTTCAAATCCCTCTCAAAATTGTTGAAATTCTGTTGAAGCTTTTAAAATTCTCTCTAGAATTTTCAAAATCCACTTCAACATGTTTACAATTTCACGTCAAAAAATGGCTAAAATTCCAGTTGAAATTTTTTCAAAGTCCCTTAAAAATTTTCCAATTTTTGTCCCAATTCTTCCCATTCCCATTGAAACTTTTCAAATCCCTCTCAAAATTGTTGAAATTCTGTTGAAGCTTTTAAAATTCTCTCTAGAATTTTCAAAATCCATGGCCACATGTTTACAATTTCACGTCAAAAAATGGCTAAAATTCCAGTTGAAATTTTTTCAAAGTCCCTTAAAAGTTTTCCAATTTTTGTCCCAATTCTTCCCATTCCCATTGAAACTTTTCAAATCCCTCTCCAAATTGTTGAAATTCTCTTGAAGCTTTTAAAATTGTCTCTAGAATTTTCAAAATCCATGTCCACATGTTTACAATTTCACGTCAAAAAATGGCTAAAATTCCAGTTGAAATTTTTTCAAAGTCCCTTAAAAATTTTCCAATTTTTGTCCCAATTCTTCCCATTCCCATTGAAACTTTTCAAATCCCTCTCAAAATTGTTGAAATTCTCTTGAAGCTTTTAAAATTCTCTCTAGAATTTTCAAAATCCATGTCCACATGTTTACAATTTCACATAAAAAAATGGCTAAAATTCCAGTTGAAATTTTTTCAAAGTCCCTTAAAAATTTTCCAATTTTTGTCCCAATTCTTCCCATTCCCATTGAAACTTTTCAAATCCCTCTCAAAATTGTTGAAATTCTGTTGAAGCTTTTAAAATTCTCTCTAGAATTTTCAAAATCCATGTCCACATGTTTACAATTTCACGTCAAAAAATGGCTAAAATTCCAGTTGAAATTTTTTCAAAGTCCCTAAAAAATTTTCCAATTTTTGTCCCAATTCTTCCCATTCCCATTGAAACTTTTCAAATCCCTCTCAAAATTGTTGAAATTCTGTTGAAGCTTTAAAAATTCTCTCTAGAATTTTCAAAATCCACTTCAACATTTTTACAATTTCACGTCAAAAAATTGCTAAAATTCCAGTTGAAATTTTTTCAAAGTCCCTTAAAAATTTTCCAATTTTTGTCCCAATTCTTCCCATTCAAATTGAAACTTTTCAAATCCCTCTCAAAATTGTTGAAATTCTCTTGAAGCTTTTAAAATTGTCTCTAGAATTTTCAAAATCCATGTCCACATGTTTACAATTTCACGTCAAAAAATGGCTAAAATTCCAGTTGAAATTTTTTCAAAGTCCCTTAAAAATTTTCCAATTTTTGTCCCAATTCTTCCCATTCCCATTGAAACTTTTCAAATCCCTCTCAAAATTGTTGAAATTCTCTTGAAGCTTTTAAAATTCTCTCTAGAATTTTCAAAATCCATGGCCACATGTTTACAATTTCACATAAAAAAATTGTTAAAATTCCAGCTGAAATTTTTTCAAAGTCCCTTAAAAATTTTCCAATTTTTGTCCCAGTTCTTCCCATTCCCATTGAAACTTTTCAAATCCCTCTCAAAATTGTTGAAATTCTGTTGAAGCTTTTAAAATTCTCTCTAGAATTTTCAAAATCCATGGCCACATGTTTACAATTTCACGTCAAAAAATGGCTAAAATTCCAGTTGAAATTTTTTCAAAGTCCCTTAGAAGTTTTCCAATTTTTGTCCCAATTCTTCCCATTCCCATTGAAACTTTTCAAATCCCTCTCCAAATTGTTGAAATTCTCTTGAAGCTTTTAAAATTCTCTCTAGAATTTTCAAAATCCATGTCCACATGTTTACAATTTCACGTCAAAAAATGGCTAAAATTCCAGTTGAAATTTTTTCAAAGTCCCTTCAAAATTTTCCAATTTTTGTCCCAATTCTTCCCATTCCCATTGAAACTTTTCAAATCCCTCTCAAAATTGTTGAAATTCTCTTGAAGCTTTTAAAATTCTCTCTAGAATTTTCAAAATCCATGGCCACATGTTTACAATTTCACGTCAAAAAATGGCTAAAATTCCAGTTGAAATGTTTTCAAAGTCCCTTAAAAATTTTCCAATTTTTGTCCCAATTCTTCCCATTCCCATTGAAACTTTTCAAATCCCTCTCAAAATTGTTGAAATTCTCTTGAAGCTTTTAAAATTCTCTCTAGAATTTTCAAAATCCATGTCCACATGTTTACAATTTCACGTCAAAAAATGGCTAAAATTCCAGTTGAAATTTTTTCAAAGTCCCTTAAAAATTTTCCAATTTTTGTCCCAATTCTTCCCATTCCCATTGAAACTTTTCAAATCCCTCTCAAAATTGTTGAAATTCTGTTGAAGCTTTTAAAATTCTCTCTAGAATTTTCAAAATCCATGTCCACATGTTTACAATTTCACGTCAAAAAATGGCTAAAATTCCAGTTGAAATTTTTTCAAAGTCCCTTAAAAATTTTCCAATTTTTGTCCCAATTCTTCCCATTCCCATTGAAACTTTTCAAATCCCTCTCCAAATTGTTGAAATTCTGTTGAAGCTTTAAAAATTCTCTCTAGAATTTTCAAAATCCATGGCCACATGTTTACAATTTCACGTCAAAAAATTGCTAAAATTCCAGTTGAAATTTTTTCAAAGTCCCTTAAAAATTTTCCAATTTTTGTCCCAATTCTTCCCATTCAAATTGAAACTTTTCAAATCCCTCTCAAAATTGTTGAAATTCTCTTGAAGCTTTTAAAATTCTCTCTAGAATTTTCAAAATCCATGTCCACATGTTTACAATTTCACGTCAAAAAATGGCTAAAATTCCAGTTGAAATTTTTTCAAAGTCCCTTAAAAATTTTCCAATTTTTGTCCCAATTCTTCCCATTCCCATTGAAACTTTTCAAATCCCTCTCAAAATTGTTGAAATTCTCTTGAAGCTTTTAAAATTCTCTCTAGAATTTTCAAAATCCATGGCCACATGTTTACAATTTCACGTCAAAAAATGGCTAAAATTCCAGTTGAAATGTTTTCAAAGTCCCTTAAAAATTTTCCAATTTTTGTCCCAGTTCTTCCCATTCCCATTGAAACTTTTCAAATCCCTCTCAAAATTGTTGAAATTCTGTTGAAGCTTTTAAAATTCTCTCTAGAATTTTCAAAATCCACTTCAACATGTTTACAATTTCACGTCAAAAAATTGCTAAAATTCCAGTTGAAATTTTTTCAAAGTCCCTTAAAAATTTTCCAATTTTTGTCCCAATTCTTCCCATTCCCATTGAAACTTTTCAAATCCCTCTCAAAATTGTTGAAATTCTGTTGAAGCTTTTAAAATTCTCTCTAGAATTTTCAAAATCCATGGCCACATGTTTACAATTTCACGTCAAAAAATGGCTAAAATTCCAGTTGAAATTTTTTCAAAGTCCCTTAAAAGTTTTCCAATTTTTGTCCCAATTCTTCCCATTCCCATTGAAACTTTTCAAATCCCTCTCCAAATTGTTGAAATTCTCTTGAAGCTTTTAAAATTGTCTCTAGAATTTTCAAAATCCATGTCCACATGTTTACAATTTCACGTCAAAAAATGGCTAAAATTCCAGTTGAAATTTTTTCAAAGTCCCTTAAAAATTTTCCAATTTTTGTCCCAATTCTTCCCATTCCCATTGAAACTTTTCAAATCCCTCTCCAAATTGTTGAAATTCTCTTGAAGCTTTTAAAATTCTCTCTAGAATTTTCAAAATCCATGTCCACATGTTTACAATTTCACGTCAAAAAATGGCTAAAATTCCAGTTGAAATTTTTTCAAAGTCCCTTCAAAATTTTCCAATTTTTGTCCCAATTCTTCCCATTCCCATTGAAACTTTTCAAATCCCTCTCAAAATTGTTGAAATTCTCTTGAAGCTTTTAAAATTCTCTCTAGAATTTTCAAAATCCATGTCCACATGTTTACAATTTCACGTCAAAAAATGGCTAAAATTCCAGTTGAAATTTTTTCAAAGTCCCTAAAAAATTTTCCAATTTTTGTCCCAATTCTTCCCATTCCCATTGAAACTTTTCAAATCCCTCTCAAAATTGTTGAAATTCTGTTGAAGCTTTAAAAATTCTCTCTAGAATTTTCAAAATCCACTTCAACATTTTTACAATTTCACGTCAAAAAATTGCTAAAATTCCAGTTGAAATTTTTTCAAAGTCCCTTAAAAATTTTCCAATTTTTGTCCCAATTCTTCCCATTCAAATTGAAACTTTTCAAATCCCTCTCAAAATTGTTGAAATTCTCTTGAAGCTTTTAAAATTGTCTCTAGAATTTTCAAAATCCATGTCCACATGTTTACAATTTCACGTCAAAAAATGGCTAAAATTCCAGTTGAAATTTTTTCAAAGTCCCTTAAAAATTTTCCAATTTTTGTCCCAATTCTTCCCATTCCCATTGAAACTTTTCAAATCCCTCTCAAAATTGTTGAAATTCTCTTGAAGCTTTTAAAATTCTCTCTAGAATTTTCAAAATCCATGGCCACATGTTTACAATTTCACATAAAAAAATTGTTAAAATTCCAGCTGAAATGTTTTCAAAGTCCCTTAAAAATTTTCCAATTTTTGTCCCAGTTCTTCCCATTCCCATTGAAACTTTTCAAATCCCTCTCAAAATTGTTGAAATTCTGTTGAAGCTTTTAAAATTCTCTCTAGAATTTTCAAAATCCACTTCAACATGTTTACAATTTCACGTCAAAAAATGGCTAAAATTCCAGTTGAAATTTTTTCAAAGTCCCTTAGAAGTTTTCCAATTTTTGTCCCAATTCTTCCCATTCCCATTGAAACTTTTCAAATCCCTCTCAAAATTGTTGAAATTCTGTTGAAGTTTTTAAAATTCTCTCTAGAATTTTCAAAATCCATGGGCACATGTTTACAATTTCACATAAATAATGGCTAAAATTCCAGTTGAAATTTTTTCAAAGTCCCTTAAAAATTTTCCAATTTTTGTCCCAATTCTTCCCATTCCCATTGAAACTTTTCAAATCCCTCTCAAAATTGTTGAAATTCTCTTGAAGCTTTTAAAATTCTCTCTAGAATTTTCAAAATCCATGTCCACATGTTTACAATTTCACGTCAAAAAATGGCTAAAATTCCAGTTGAAATTTTTTCAAAGTCCCTTAAAAATTTTCCAATTTTTGTCCCAATTCTTCCCATTCCCATTGAAACTTTTCAAATCCCTCTCAAAATTGTTGAAATTCTGTTGAAGCTTTTAAAATTCTCTCTAGAATTTTCAAAATCCACTTCAACATGTTTACAATTTCACGTCAAAAAATGGCTAAAATTCCAGTTGAAATTTTTTCAAAGTCCCTTAAAAATTTTCCAATTTTTGTCCCAATTCTTCCCATTCCCATTGAAACTTTTCAAATCCCTCTCAAAATTGTTGAAATTCTCTTGAAGCTTTTAAAATTCTCTCTAGAATTTTCAAAATCCATGTCCACATGTTTACAATTTCTCGACAAAAAATGGCTAAAATTCCAGTTGAAATTTTTTCAAAGTCCCTTAAAAATTTTCCAATTTTTGTCCCAATTCTTCCCATTCCCATTGAAACTTTTCAAATCCCTCTCAAAATTGTTGAAATTCTGTTGAAGCTTTTAAAATTCTCTCTAGAATTTTCAAAATCCATGGCCACATGTTTACAATTTCACGTCAAAAAATGGCTAAAATTCCAGTTGAAATTTTTTCAAAGTCCCTTAAAAATTTTCCAATTTTTGTCCCAATTCTTCCCATTCCCATTGAAACTTTTCAAATCCCTCTCAAAATTGTTGAAATTCTCTTGAAGCTTTTAAAATTCTCTCTAGAATTTTCAAAATCCATGGCCACATGTTTACAATTTCACATAAAAAAATTGTTAAAATTCCAGTTGAAATGTTTTCAAAGTCCCTTAAAAATTTTCCAATTTTTGTCCCAATTCTTCCCATTCCCATTGAAACTTTTCAAATCCCTCTCAAAATTGTTGAAATTCTCTTGAAGCTTTTAAAATTCTCTCTAGAATTTTCAAAATCCATGGCCACATGTTTACAATTTCACGTCAAAAAATGGCTAAAATTCCAGTTGAAATGTTTTCAAAGTCCCTTCAAAATTTTCCAATTTTTGTCCCAGTTCTTCCCATTCCCATTGAAACTTTTCAAATCCCTCTCAAAATTGTTGAAATTCTGTTGAAGCTTTTAAAATTCTCTCTAGAATTTTCAAAATCCATGTCCACATGTTTACAATTTCACATAAAAATGGCTAAAATTCCAGTTGAAATTTTTTCAAAGTCCCTTAAAAATTTTCCAATTTTTGTCCCAATTCTTCCCATTCCCATTGAAACTTTTCAAATCCCTCTCAAAATTGTTGAAATTCTGTTGAAGCTTTTAAAATTCTCTCTAGAATTTTCAAAATCCATGGCCACATGTTTACAATTTCACGTCAAAAAATGGCTAAAATTCCAGTTGAAATTTTTTCAAAGTCCCTTAAAAATTTTCCAATTTTTGTCCCAATTCTTCCCATTCCCATTGAAACTTTTCAAATCCCTCTCAAAATTGTTGAAATTCTGTTGAAGCTTTTAAAATTCTCTCTAGAATTTTCAAAATCCACTTCAAAATGTTTACAATTTCACGTCAAAAAATTGCTAAAATTCCAGCTGAAATTTTTTCAAAGTCCCTTCAAAATTTTCCAATTTTTGTCCCAATTCTTCCCATTCCCATTGAAACTTTTCAAATCCCTCTCAAAATTGTTGAAATTCTCTTGAAGCTTTTAAAATTCTCTCTAGAATTTTCAAAATCCATGTCCACATGTTTACAATTTCACGTCAAAAAATGGCTAAAATTCCAGTTGAAATTTTTTCAAAGTCCCTTTAAAATTTTCCAATTTTTGTCCCAATTCTTCCCATTCCCATTGAAACTTTTCAAATCCCTCTCAAAATTGTTGAAATTCTCTTGAAGCTTTTAAAATTCTCTCTAGAATTTTCAAAATCCATGGCCACATGTTTACAATTTCACGTCAAAAAATGGCTAAAATTCCAGTTGAAATTTTTTCAAAGTCCCTTAAAAATTTTCCAATTTTTGTCCCAATTCTTCCCATTCCCATTGAAACTTTTCAAATCCCTCTCAAAATTGTTGAAATTCTGTTGAAGCTTTTAAAATTCTCTCTAGAATTTTCAAAATCCATGGCCACATGTTTACAATTTCACATAAAAAAAATGGCTAAAATTCCAGTTGAAATTTTTTCAAAGTCCCTTAAAAATTTTCCAATTTTTGTCCCAATTCTTCCCATTCCCATTGAAACTTTTCAAATCCCTCTCAAAATTGTTGAAATTCTGTTGAAGCTTTTAAAATTCTCTCTAGAATTTTCAAAATCCACTTCAACATGTTTACAATTTCACGTCAAAAAATTGCTAAAATTCCAGTTGAAATTTTTTCAAAGTCCCTTAAAAATTTTCCAATTTTTGTCCCAATTCTTCCCATTCCCATTGAAACTTTTCAAATCCCTCTCAAAATTGTTGAAATTCTCTTGAAGCTTTTAAAATTCTCTCTAGAATTTTCAAAATCCATGTCCACATGTTTACAATTTCACGTCAAAAAATGGCTAAAATTCCAGTTGAAATTTTTTCAAAGTCCCTTAAAAATTTTCCAATTTTTGTCCCAATTCTTCCCATTCCCATTGAAACTTTTCAAATCCCTCTCAAAATTGTTGAAATTCTCTTGAAGCTTTAAAATTCTCTCTAGAATTTTCAAAATCCATGGCCACATGTTTACAATTTCACGTCAAAAAATGGCTAAAATTCCAGTTGAAATTTTTTCAAAGTCCCTTAAAAATTTTCCAATTTTTGTCCCAATTCTTCCCATTCCCATTGAAACTTTTCAAATCCCTCTCAAAATTGTTGAAATTCTCTGAAGCTTTTAAAATTCTCTCTAGAATTTTCAAAATCCACTTCAACATGTTTACAATTTCACATAAAAAATTCTTAAAATTCCAGTTGAAATTTTTTCAAAGTCCCTTAAAAATTTTCCAATTTTTGTCCCAATTCTTCCCATTCCCATTGAAACTTTTCAAATCCCTCTCAATATTGTTGAAATTCTGTTGAAGCTTTTAAAATTCTCTCTAGAATTTTCAAAATCCACTTCAACATGTTTACAATTTCACGTCAAAAAATTGCTAAAATTCCAGTTGAAATATTTTCAAAGTCCCTTAAAAATTTTCCAATTTTTGTCCCAATTCTTCCCATTCCCATTGAAACTTTTCAAATCCCTCTCCAAATTGTTGAAATTCTGTTGAAGCTTTTAAAATTCTCTCTAGAATTTTCAAAATCCATGTCCACATGTTTACAATTTCACGTCAAAAAATGGCTAAAATTCCAGTTGAAATTTTTTCAAAGTCCCTTAAAAATTTTCCAATTTTTGTCCCAATTCTTCCCATTCCCATTGAAACTTTTCAAATCCCTCTCAAAATTGTTGAAATTCTCTTGAAGCTTTTAGAATTCTCTCTAGAATTTTCAAAATCCATGTCCACATGTTTACAATTTCACATAAAAAAATGGCTAAAATTCCAGTTGAAATTTTTTCAAAGTCCCTTAAAAATTTTCCAATTTTTGTCCCAATTCTTCCCATTCCCATTGAAACTTTTCAAATCCCTCTCAAAATTGTTGAAATTCTGTTGAAGCTTTTAAAATTCTCTCTAGAATTTTCAAAATCCATGTCCACATGTTTACAATTTCACGTCAAAAAATGGCTAAAATTCCCGTTGAAATTTTTTCAAAGTCCCTTAAAAATTTTCCAATTTTTGTCCCAATTCTTCCCATTCCCATTGAAACTTTTCAACTCCCTCTCAAAATTGTTGAAATTCTGTTGAAGCTTTTAAAATTCTCTCTAGAATTTTCAAAATCCATGGCCACATGTTTACAATTTCACATAAAAAAATTTTTAAAATTCCAGTTGAAATGTTTTCAAAGTCCCTTAAAAATTTTCCAATTTTTGTCCCAATTCTTCCCATTCCCATTGAAACTTTTCAAATCCCTCTCAAAATTGTTGAAATTCTGTTGAAGCTTTTAAAATTCTCTCTAGAATTTTCAAAATCCATGTCCACATGTTTACAATTTCTCGACAAAAAATGGCTAAAATTCCAGTTGAAATTTTTTCAAAGTCCCTTAAAAATTTTCCAATTTTTGTCCCAATTCTTCCCATTCCCATTGAAACTTTTCAAATCCCTCTCAAAATTGTTGAAATTCTCTTGAAGCTTTTAAAATTCTCTCTAGAATTTTCAAAATCCACTTCAACATGTTTACAATTTCACGTCAAAAAATTGCTAAAATTCCAGTTGAAATATTTTCAAAGTCCCTTAAAAATTTTCCAATTTTTGTCCCAATTCTTCCCATTCCCATTGAAACTTTTCAAATCCCTCTCCAAATTGTTGAAATTCTGTTGAAGCTTTTAAAATTCTCTCTAGAATTTTCAAAATCCATGTCCACATGTTTACAATTTCACGTCAAAAAATGGCTAAAATTCCAGTTGAAATTTTTTCAAAGTCCCTTAAAAATTTTCCAATTTTTGTCCCAATTCTTCCCATTCCCATTGAAACTTTTCAAATCCCTCTCAAAATTGTTGAAATTCTGTTGAAGCTTTTAAAATTCTCTCTAGAATTTTCAAAATCCATGTCCACATGTTTACAATTTCACGTAAAAAATGGCTAAAATTCCAGTTGAAATATTTTCAAAGTCCCTTAAAAGTTTTCTAATTTTTGTCCTAATTCTTCCCATTCCCATTGAAACTTTTCAAATCCCTCTCAAAATTGTTGAAATTCTCTTGAAGCTTTTAAAATTCTCTCTAGAATTTTCAAAATCCATGTCCACATGTTTACAATTTCACGTCAAAAAATGGCTAAAATTCCAGTTGAAATATTTTCAAAGTCCCTTAAAAATTTTCCAATTTTTGTCCCAATTCTTCCCATTCCCATTGAAACTTTTCAAATCCCTCTCAAAATTGTTGAAATTCTGTTGAAGCTTTTAAAATTCTCTCTAGAATTTTCAAAATCCACTTCAACATTTTTACAATTTCACGTCCAAAAATTGCTAAAATTCCAGTTGAAATTTTTTTCAAAGTCCCTTAAACATTTTCCAATTTTTGTCCCAATTCTTCCCATTCCCATTGAAACTTTTCAAATCCCTCTCAAAATTGTTGAAATTCTGTTGAAGCTTTTAAAATTCTCTCTAGAATTTTCAAAATCCATGGCCACATGTTTACAATTTCACGTCAAAAAATGGCTAAAATTCCAGTTGAAATTTTTTCAAAGTCCCTTCAAAATTTTCCAATTTTTGTCCCAATTCTTCCCATTCCCATTGAAACTTTTCAAATCCCTCTCAAAATTGTTGAAATTCTCTTGAAGCTTTTAAAATTCTCTCTAGAATTTTCAAAATCCATGGCCACATGTTTACAATTTCACATAAAAAATTGTTAAAATTCCAGTTGAAATTTTTTCAAAGTCCCTTAAAAATTGTCCAATTTTTGTCCCAATTCTTCCCATTCCCATTGAAACTTTTCAAATCCCTCTCAAAATTGTTGAAATTCTGTTGAAGCTTTTAAAATTCTCTCTAGAATTTTCAAAATCCACTTCAACATGTTTACAATTTCACGTCAAAAAATTGCTAAAATTCCAGTTGAAATTTTTTCAAAGTCCCTTAAAAATTTTCCAATTTTTGTCCCAATTCTTCCCATTCCCATTGAAACTTTTCAAATCCCTCTCCAAATTGTTGAAATTCTGTTGAAGCTTTTAAAATTCTCTCTAGAATTTTCAAAATCCATGTCCACATGTTTACAATTTCACATAAAAAAATGGCTAAAATTCCAGTTGAAATTTTTTCAAAGTCCCTTAAAAATTTTCCAATTTTTGTCCCAATTCTTCCCATTCCCATTGAAACTTTTCAAATCCCTCTCAAAATTGTTGAAATTCTGTTGAAGCTTTTAAAATTCTCTCTAGAATTTTCAAAATCCATGTCCACATGTTTACAATTTCACGTCAAAAAATGGCTAAAATTCCCGTTGAAATTTTTTCAAAGTCCCTTAAAAATTTTCCAATTTTTGTCCCAATTCTTCCCATTCCCATTGAAACTTTTCAAATCCCTCTCAAAATTGTTGAAATTCTGTTGAAGCTTTTAAAATTCTCTCTAGAATTTTCAAAATCCATGTCCACATGTTTACAATTTCTCGACAAAAAATGGCTAAAATTCCAGTTGAAATTTTTTCAAAGTCCCTTAAAAATTTTCCAATTTTTGTCCCAATTCTTCCCATTCCCATTGAAACTTTTCAAATCCCTCTCAAAATTGTTGAAATTCTGTTGAAGCTTTTAAAATTCTCTCTAGAATTTTCAAAATCCACTTCAACATGTTTACAATTTCACGTCAAAAAATTGCTAAAATTCCAGTTGAAATATTTTCAAAGTCCCTTAAAAATTTTCCAATTTTTGTCCCAATTCTTCCCATTCCCATTGAAACTTTTCAAATCCCTCTCCAAATTGTTGAAATTCTGTTGAAGCTTTTAAAATTCTCTCTAGAATTTTCAAAATCCATGTCCACATGTTTACAATTTCACGTCAAAAAATGGCTAAAATTCCAGTTGAAATTTTTTCAAAGTCCCTTAAAAATTTTCCAATTTTTGTCCCAATTCTTCCCATTCCCATTGAAACTTTTCAAATCCCTCTCAAAATTGTTGAAATTCTGTTGAAGCTTTTAAAATTCTCTCTAGAATTTTCAAAATCCACTTCAACATGTTTACAATTTCACGTCAAAAAATTGCTAAAATTCCAGTTGAAATATTTTCAAAGTCCCTTAAAAATTTTCCAATTTTTGTCCCAATTCTTCCCATTCCCATTGAAACTTTTCAAATCCCTCTCCAAATTGTTGAAATTCTGTTGAAGCTTTTAAAATTCTCTCTAGAATTTTCAAAATCCATGTCCACATGTTTACAATTTCACGTCAAAAAATGGCTAAAATTCCAGTTGAAATTTTTTCAAAGTCCCTTAAAAATTTTCCAATTTTTGTCCCAATTCTTCCCATTCCCATTGAAACTTTTCAAATCCCTCTCAAAATTGTTGAAATTCTGTTGAAGCTTTTAAAATTCTCTCTAGAATTTTCAAAATCCATGTCCACATGTTTACAATTTCACGTAAAAAATGGCTAAAATTCCAGTTGAAATATTTTCAAAGTCCCTTAAAAGTTTTCTAATTTTTGGCCTAATTCTTCCCATTCCCATTGAAACTTTTCAAATCCCTCTCAAAATTGTTGAAATTCTCTTGAAGCTTTTAAAATTCTCTCTAGAATTTTCAAAATCCATGTCCACATGTTTACAATTTCACGTCAAAAAATGGCTAAAATTCCAGTTGAAATTTTTTCAAAGTCCCTTAAAAATTTTCCAATTTTTGTCCCAATTCTTCCCATTCCCATTGAAACTTTTCAAATCCCTCTCAAAATTGTTGAAATTCTGTTGAAGCTTTTAAAATTCTCTCTAGAATTTTCAAAATCCACGTCAACATTTTTACAATTTCACGTCAAAAAATTGCTAAAATTCCAGTTGAAATGTTTTCAAAGTCCCTTAAAAATTTTCCAATTTTTGTCCCAATTCTTCCCATTCCCATTGAAACTTTTCAAATCCCTCTCAAAATTGTTGAAATTCTCTTGAAGCTTTTAAAATTCTCTCTAGAATTTTCAAAATCCATGGCCACATGTTTACAATTTCACGTCAAAAAATGGCTAAAATTCCAGTTGAAATTTTTTCAAAGTCCCTTAAAAATTTTCCAATTTTTGTCCCAATTCTTCCCATTCCCATTGAAACTTTTCAAATCCCTCTCAAAATTGTTGAAATTCTCTTGAAGCTTTTAAAATTCTCTCTAGAATTTTCAAAATCCATGGCCACATGTTTACAATTTCACATAAAAAATTGTTAAAATTCCAGTTGAAATTTTTTCAAAGTCCCTTAAAAATTTTCCAATTTTTGTCCCAATTCTTCCCATTCCCATTGAAACTTTTCAAATCCCTCTCAAAATTGTTGAAATTCTGTTGAAGCTTTTAAAATTCTCTCTAGAATTTTCAAAATCCACTTCAACATGTTTACAATTTCACGTCAAAAAATTGCTAAAATTCCAGTTGAAATATTTTCAAAGTCCCTTAAAAATTTTCCAATTTTTGTCCCAATTCTTCCCATTCCCATTGAAACTTTTCAAATCCCTCTCCAAATTGTTGAAATTCTGTTGAAGCTTTTAAAATTCTCTCTAGAATTTTCAAAATCCATGTCCACATGTTTACAATTTCACATAAAAAAATGGCTAAAATTCCAGTTGAAATTTTTTCAAAGTCCCTTAAAAATTTTCCAATTTTTGTCCCAATTCTTCCCATTCCCATTGAAACTTTTCAAATCCCTCTCAAAATTGTTGAAATTCTGTTGAAGCTTTTAAAATTCTCTCTAGAATTTTCAAAATCCATGTCCACATGTTTACAATTTCACGTCAAAAAATGGCTAAAATTCCCGTTGAAATTTTTTCAAAGTCCCTTAAAAATTTTCCAATTTTTGTCCCAATTCTTCCCATTCCCATTGAAACTTTTCAAATCCCTCTCAAAATTGTTGAAATTCTGTTGAAGCTTTTAAAATTCTCTCTAGAATTTTCAAAATCCACTTCAACATGTTTACAATTTCACGTCAAAAAATTGCTAAAATTCCAGTTGAAATTTTTTCAAAGTCCCTTAAAAATTTTCCAATTTTTGTCCCAATTCTTCCCATTCCCATTGAAACTTTTCAAATCCCTCTCAAAATTGTTGAAATTCTGTTGAAGCTTTTAAAATTCTCTCTAGAATTTTCAAAATCCATGTCCACATGTTTACAATTTCTCGACAAAAAATGGCTAAAATTCCAGTTGAAATTTTTTCAAAGTCCCTTAAAAGTTTTCCAATTTTTGTCCCAATTCTTCCCATTCCCATTGAAACTTTTCAAATCCCTCTCAAAATTGTTGAAATTCTCTTGAAGCTTTTAAAATTCTCTCTAGAATTTTCAAAATCCATGGCCACATGTTTACAATTTCACGTCAAAAAATGGCTAAAATTCCAGTTGAAATTTTTTCAAAGTCCCTTAAAAATTTTCCAATTTTTGTCCCAATTCTTCCCATTCCCATTGAAACTTTTCAAATCCCTCTCAAAATTGTTGAAATTCTCTTGAAGCTTTTAAAATTCTCTCTAGAATTTTCAAAATCCATGGCCACATGTTTACAATTTCACGTCCAAAAATGGCTAAAATTCCAGTTGAAATTTTTTCAAAGTCCCTTAAAAATTTTCCAATTTTTGTCCCAATTCTTCCCATTCCCATTGAAACTTTTCAAATCCCTCTCAAAATTGTTGAAATTCTCTTGAAGCTTTTAAAATTCTCTCTAGAATTTTCAAAATCCATGGCCACATGTTTACAATTTCACGACAAAAAATGGCTAAAATTCCAGTTGAAATTTTTTCAAAGTCCCTTCAAAATTTTCCAATTTTTGTCCCAATTCTTCCCATTCCCATTGAAACTTTTCAAATCCCTCTCAAAATTGTTGAAATTCTGTTGAAGCTTTTAAAATTCTCTCTAGAATTTTCAAAATCCATGTCCACATGTTTACAATTTCACGACAAAAAATGGCTAAAATTCCAGTTGAAATTTTTTCAAAGTCCCTTAAAAATTTTCCAATTTTTGTCCCAATTCTTCCCATTCCCATTGAAACTTTTCAAATCCCTCTCAAAATTGTTGAAATTCTCTTGAAGCTTTTAAAATTCTCTCTAGAATTTTCAAAATCCATGTCCACATGTTTACAATTTCACGTCAAAAAATGGCTAAAATTCCAGTTGAAATTTTTTCAAAGTCCCTTAAAAATTTTCCAATTTTTGTCCCAATTCTTCCCATTCCCATTGAAACTTTTCAAATCCCTCTCAAAATTGTTGAAATTCTCTTGAAGCTTTTAAAATTCTCTCTAGAATTTTCAAAATCCATGTCCACATGTTTACAATTTCACGTCAAAAAATGGCTAAAATTCCAGTTGAAATTTTTTCAAAGTCCCTTAAAAATTTTCCAATTTTTGTCCCAATTCTTCCCATTCCCATTGAAACTTTTCAAATCCCTCTCAAAATTGTTGAAATTCTGTTGAAGCTTTTAAAATTCTCTCTAGAATTTTCAAAATCCATGTCCACATGTTTACAATTTCACGTCAAAAAATGGCTAAAATTCCAGTTGAAATTTTTTCAAAGTCCCTTAAAAATTTTCCAATTTTTGTCCCAATTCTTCCCATTCCCATTGAAACTTTTCAACTCCCTCTCAAAATTGTTGAAATTCTGTTGAAGCTTTTAAAATTCTCTCTAGAATTTTCAAAATCCATGGCCACATGTTTACAATTTCACATAAAAAAATTTTTAAAATTCCAGTTGAAATGTTTTCAAAGTCCCTTAAAAATTTTCCAATTTTTGTCCCAATTCTTCCCATTCCCATTGAAACTTTTCAAATCCCTCTCAAAATTGTTGAAATTCTGTTGAAGCTTTTAAAATTCTCTCTAGAATTTTCAAAATCCATGGCCACATGTTTACAATTTCACGTCAAAAAATGGCTAAAATTCCAGTTGAAATTTTTTCAAAGTCCCTTAAAAGTTTTCCAATTTTTGTCCCAATTCTTCCCATTCGCATTGAAACTTTTCAAATCCCTCTCAAAATTGTTGAAATTCTGTTGAAGCTTTTAAAATTCTCTCTAGAATTTTCAAAATCCATGTCCACATGTTTACAATTTCACGTCAAAAAATGGCTAAAATTCCAGTTGAAATTTTTTCAAAGTCCCTTAAAAGTTTTCCAATTTTTGTCCCAATTCTTCCCATTCCCATTGAAACTTTTCAAATCCCTCTCAAAATTGTTGAAATTCTCTTGAAGCTTTTAAAATTCTCTCTAGAATTTTCAAAATCCATGGCCACATGTTTACAATTTCACGTCCAAAAATGGCTAAAATTCCAGTTGAAATTTTTTCAAAGTCCCTTAAAAGTTTTCCAATTTTTGTCCCAATTCTTCCCATTCCCATTGAAACTTTTCAAATCCCTCTCAAAATTGTTGAAATTCTGTTGAAGCTTTTAAAATTCTCTCTAGAATTTTCAAAATCCACTTCAACATGTTTACAATTTCACGTCAAAAAATGGCTAAAATTCCAGTTGAAATTTTTTCAAAGTCCCTTAAAAATTTTCCAATTTTTGTCCCAATTCTTCCCATTCCCATTGAAACTTTTCAAATCCCTCTCAAAATTGTTGAAATTCTCTTGAAGCTTTTAAAATTCTCTCTAGAATTTTCAAAATCCATGTCCACATGTTTACAATTTCACGTCAAAAAATGGCTAAAATTCCAGTTGAAATGTTTTCAAAGTCCCTTAAAAATTTTCCAATTTTTGTCCCAATTCTTCCCATTCCCATTGAAACTTTTCAAATCCCTCTCCAAATTGTTGAAATTCTCTTGAAGCTTTTAAAATTCTCTCTAGAATTTTCAAAATCCATGTCCACATGTTTACAAGTTCACGACAAAAAATGGCTAAAATTCCAGTTGAAATTTTTTCAAAGTCCCTTAAAAATTTTCCAATTTTTGTCCCAATTCTTCCCATTCCCATTGAAACTTTTCAAATCCCTCTCAAAATTGTTGAAATTCTCTTGAAGCTTTTAAAATTCTCTCTAGAATTTTCAAAATCCATGTCCACATGTTTACAATTTCACGTCAAAAAATGGCTAAAATTCCAGTTGAAATTTTTTCAAAGTCCCTTAAAAGTTTTCCAATTTTTGTCCCAATTCTTCCCATTCCCATTGAAACTTTTCAAATCCCTCTCAAAATTGTTGAAATTCTCTTGAAGCTTTTAAAATTCTCTCTAGAATTTTCAAAATCCATGGCCACATGTTTACAATTTCACGTCAAAAAATGGCTAAAATTCCAGTTGAAATTTTTTCAAAGTCCCTTAAAAGTTTTCCAATTTTTGTCCCAATTCTTCCCATTCCCATTGAAACTTTTCAAATCCCTCTCAAAATTGTTGAAATTCTCTTGAAGCTTTTAAAATTCTCTCTAGAATTTTCAAAATCCATGGCCACATGTTTACAATTTCACGTCAAAAAATGGCTAAAATTCCAGTTGAAATTTTTTCAAAGTCCCTTAAAAGTTTTCCAATTTTTGTCCCAATTCTTCCCATTCCCATTGAAACTTTTCAAATCCCTCTCAAAATTGTTGAAATTCTGTTGAAGCTTTTAAAATTCTCTCTAGAATTTTCAAAATCCATGGCCACATGTTTACAATTTCACGTCAAAAATGGCTAAAATTCCAGTTGAAATTTTTTCAAAGTCCCTTAAAAGTTTTCCAATTTTTGTCCCAATTCTTCCCATTCCCATTGAAACTTTTCAAATCCCTCTCAAAATTGTTGAAATTCTCTTGAAGCTTTTAAAATTCTCTCTAGAATTTTCAAAATCCATGTCCACATGTTTACAATTTCACATAAAAAAATGGCTAAAATTCCAGTTGAAATTTTTTCAAAGTCCCTTAAAAGTTTTCCAATTTTTGTCCCAATTCTTCCCATTCCCATTGAAACTTTTCAAATCCCTCTCAAAATTGTTGAAATTCTCTTGAAGCTTTTAAAATTCTCTCTAGAATTTTCAAAATCCCTGTCCACATGTTTACAATTTCACGTCAAAAAATTGCTAAAATTCCAGCTGAAATTTTTTCAAAGTCCCTTAAAAATTTTCCAATTTTTGTCCCAATTCTTCCCATTCCCATTGAAACTTTTCAAATCCCTCTCAAAAGTGTTGAAATTCTGTTGAAGCTTTTAAAATTCTCTCTAGAATTTTCAAAATCCATGTCCACATGTTTACAATTTCACGTCAAAAAATGGCTAAAATTCCAGTTGAAATGTTTTCAAAGTCCCTTAAAAATTTTCCAATTTTTGTCCCAATTCTTCCCATTCCCATTGAAACTTTTCAAATCCCTCTCAAAATTGTTGAAATTCTCTTGAAGCTTTTAAAATTCTCTCTAGAATTTTCAAAATCCATGTCCACATGTTTACAAGTTCACGACAAAAAATGGCTAAAATTCCAGTTGAAATTTTTCAAAGTCCCTGAAAAATTTTCCAATTTTTGTCCCAATTCTTCCCATTCCCATTGAAACTTTTCAAATCCCTCTCAAAATTGTTGAAATTCTGTTAAGCTTTTAAAATTCTCTCTAGAATTTTCAAAATCCATGTCCACATGTTTACAATTTCACGTCAAAAAATGGCTAAAATTCCAGTTGAAATTTTTTCAAAGTCCCTTAAAAGTTTTCCAATTTTTGTCCCAATTCTTCCCATTCCCATTGAAACTTTTCAAATCCCTCTCAAAATTGTTGAAATTCTCTTGAAGCTTTTAAAATTCTCTCTAGAATTTTCAAAATCCATGGCCACATGTTTACAATTTCACGACAAAAAATGGCTAAAATTCCAGTTGAAATTTTTTCAAAGTCCCTTAAAAATTTTCCAATTTTTGTCCCAATTCTTCCCATTCCCATTGAAACTTTTCAAATCCCTCTCAAAATTGTTAAAATTCTCTTGAAGCTTTTAAAATTCTCTCTAGAATTTTCAAAATCCATGTCCACATGTTTACAATTTCACGTCAAAAAATGGCTAAAATTCCAGTTGAAATTTTTTCAAAGTCCCTTAAAAGTTTTCCAATTTTTGTCCCAATTCTTCCCATTCCCATTGAAACTTTTCAAATCCCTCTCAAAATTGTTGAAATTCTCTTGAAGCTTTTAAAATTCTCTCTAGAATTTTCAAAATCCCTGTCCACATGTTTACAATTTCACGTCAAAAAATAGCTAAAATTCCAGCTGAAATTTTTTCAAAGTCCCTTAAAAATTTTCCAATGTTTGTCCCAATTCTTCCCATTCCCATTGAAACTTTTCAAATCCCTCTCAAAATTGTTAAAATTCTCTTGAAGCTTTTAAAATTCTCTCTAGAATTTTCAAAATCCATGTCCACATGTTTACAATTTCACGTCAAAAAATGGCTAAAATTCCAGTTGAAATTTTTTCAAAGTCCCTTAAAAATTTTCCAATTTTTGTCCCAATTCTTCCCATTCCCATTGAAACTTTTCAAATCCCTCTCAAAATTGTTGAAATTCTCTTGAAGCTTTTAAAATTCTCTCTAGAATTTTGAAAATCCATGGCCACATGTTTACAATTTCACGACAAAAAATGGCTAAAATTCCAGTTGAAATTTTTTCAAAGTCCCTTAAAAATTTTCCAATTTTTGTCCCAATTCTTCCCATTCCCATTGAAACTTTTCAAATCCCTCTCAAAATTGTTAAAATTCTCTTGAAGCTTTTAAAATTCTCTCTAGAATTTTCAAAATCCATGTCCACATGTTTACAATTTCACGTCAAAAAATGGCTAAAATTCCAGTTGAAATTTTTTCAAAGTCCCTTAAAAGTTTTCCAATTTTTGTCCCAATTCTTCCCATTCCCATTGAAACTTTTCAAATCCCTCTCAAAATTGTTGAAATTCTCTTGAAGCTTTTAAAATTCTCTCTAGAATTTTCAAAATCCCTGTCCACATGTTTACAATTTCACGTCAAAAAATAGCTAAAATTCCAGCTGAAATTTTTTCAAAGTCCCTTAAAAATTTTCCAATTTTTGTCCCAATTCTTCCCATTCCCATTGAAACTTTTCAAATCCCTCTCAAAATTGTTGAAATTCTGTTGAAGCTTTTAAAATTCTCTCTAGAATTTTCAAAATCCATGTCCACATCTTTACAATTTCACATAAAAAAATGGCAAAAATTCCAGTTGAAATTTTTTCAAAGTCCCTTAAAATTTTCCAATTTTTGTCCCAATTCTTCCCATTCCCATTGAAACTTTTCAAATCCCTCTCAAAATTGTTGAAATTCTGTTAAGCTTTTAAAATTCTCTCTAGATTTTTCAAAATCCATGGCCACATGTTTACAATTTCACGTCAAAAAATGGCTAAAATTCCAGTTGAAATTTTTTCAAAGTCCCTTAAAAGTTTTCCAATTTTTGTCCCAATTCTTCCCATTCCCATTGAAACTTTTCAAATCCCTCTCAAAATTGTTGAAATTCTGTTGAAGCTTTTAAAATTCTCTCTAGAATTTTCAAAATCCATGGCCACATGTTTACAATTTCACGACAAAAAATTGATAAAATTCCAGTTGAAATTTTTTCAAAGTCCCTTAAAAATTTTCCAATTTTTGTCCCAATTCTTCCCATTCCCATTGAAACTTTTCAAATCCCTCTCAAAATTGTTGAAATTCTCTTGAAGCTTTTAAAATTCTCTCTAGAATTTTCAAAATCCATGGCCACATGTTTACAATTTCACGTCAAAAAATGGCTAAAATTCCAGTTGAAATTTTTTCAAAGTCCCTTAAAAGTTTTCCAATTTTTGTCCCAATTCTTCCCATTCCCATTGAAACTTTTCAAATCCCTCTCAAAATTGTTGAAATTCTCTTGAAGTTTTTAAAATTCTCTCTAGAATTCTCAAAATCCATGGCCACATGTTTACAATTTCACGTAAAAAAATTGCAAAAATACCAGCTGAAATTTTTTCAAAGTCCCTTAAAAATTTTCCAATTTTTGTCCCAATTCTTCCCATTCCCATTGAACTTTTCAAATCCCTCTCAAAAGTGTTGAAATTCTGTTGAAGCTTTTAAAATTCTCTCTAGAATTTTCAAAATCCATGTCCACATGTTTACAATTTTCACGTCAAAAAAATGGCTAAAATTCCAGCTGAAATTTTTTCAAAGTCCCTTAAAAATTTCCAATTTTTGTCCCAATTCTTCCCATTCCCATTGAAACTTTTCAAATCCCTCTCAAAATTGTTGAAATTCTCTTGAAGCTTTTAAAATTCTCTCTAGAATTTTCAAAATCCATGGCCACATGTTTACAATTTCACGTCAAAAAATGGCTAAAATTCCAGTTGAAATTTTTTCAAAGTCCCTTAAAAATTTTCCAATTTTTGTCCCAATTCTTCCCATTCCCATTGAAACTTTTCAAATCCCTCTCAAAATTGTTGAAATTCTCTTGAAGCTTTTAAAATTCTCTCTAGAATTTTCAAAATCCATGTCCACATGTTTACAATTTCACGTCAAAAAATGGCTAAAATTCCAGTTGAAATTTTTTCAAAGTCCCTTAAAAATTTTCCAATTTTTGTCCCAATTCTTCCCATTCCCATTGAAACTTTTCAAATCCCTCTCAAAATTGTTGAAATTCTGTTAAGCTTTTAAAATTCTCTCTAGAATTTTCAAAATCCATGGCCACATGTTTACAATTTCACGTCAAAAAATGGCTAAAATTCCAGTTGAAATTTTTTCAAAGTCCCTTAAAAGTTTTCCAATTTTTGTCCCAATTCTTCCCATTCCCATTGAAACTTTTCAAATCCCTCTCAAAATTGTTGAAATTCTGTTGAAGCTTTTAAAATTCTCTCTAGAATTTTCAAAATCCATGGCCACATGTTTACAATTTCACGTCAAAAAATGGCTAAAATTCCAGTTGAAATTTTTTCAAAGTCCCTTAAAAATTTTCCAATTTTTGTCCCAATTCTTCCCATTCCCATTGAAACTTTTCAAATCCCTCTCAAAATTGTTGAAATTCTCTTGAAGCTTTTAAAATTCTCTCTAGAATTTTCAAAATCCATGGCCACATATTTACAATTTCACGTCAAAAAATTGCTAAAATTCCAGCTGAAATTTTTTCAAAGTCCCTTAAAAATTTTCCAATTTTTGTCCCAATTCTTCCCATTCCCATTGAAACTTTTCAAATCCCTCTCCAAATTGTTGAAATTCTGTTGAAGCTTTTAAAATTCTCTCTAGAATTTTCAAAATCCATGTCCACATGTTTACAAGTTCACGACAAAAAATAGCTAAAATTCCAGTTGAAATTTTTTCAAAGTCCCTTAAAAATTTTCCAATTTTTGTCCCAATTCTTCCCATTCCCATTGAAACTTTTCAAATCCCTCTCAAAATTGTTGAAATTCTCTTGAAGCTTTTAAAATTCTCTCTAGAATTTTCAAAATCCATGGCCACATGTTTACAATTTCACGTCAAAAAATGGCTAAAATTCCAGTTGAAATTTTTTCAAAGTCCCTTCAAAATTTTCCAATTTTTGTCCCAATTCTTCCCATTCCCATTGAAACTTTTCAAATCCCTCTCAAAATTGTTGAAATTCTCTTGAAGCTTTTAAAATTCTCTCTAGAATTTTCAAAATCCATGGCCACATGTTTACAATTTCACGTCAAAAAATGGCTAAAATTCCAGTTGAAATTTTTCAAAGTCCCTTAAAAATTTTCCAATTTTTGTCCCAATTCTTCCCATTCCCATTGAAACTTTTCAAATCCCTCTCAAAATTGTTGAAATTCTCTTGAAGCTTTTAAAATTCTCTCTAGAATTTTCAAAATCCATGGCCACATGTTTACAATTTCACGTCAAAAAATGGCTAAAATTCCAGTTGAAATTTTTTCAAAGTCCCTTAAAAATTTTCCAATTTTTGTCCCAATTCTTCCCATTCCCATTGAAACTTTTCAAATCCCTCTCAAAATTGTTGAAATTCTCTTGAAGCTTTTAAAATTCTCTCTAGAATTTTCAAAATCCATGGCCACATGTTTACAATTTCACGTCAAAAAATGGCTAAAATTCCAGCTGAAATTTTTTCAAAGTCCCTTAAAAATTTTCCAATATTTGTCCCAATTCTTCCCATTCCCATTGAAACTTTTCAAATCCCTCTCCAAATTGTTGAAATTCTGTTGAAGCTTTTAAAATTCTCTCTAGAATTTTCAAAATCCATGTCCACATGTTTACAATTTCACATCAAAAAATGGCTAAAATTCCAGTTGAAATTTTTTCAAAGTCCCTTAAAAATTTTCCAATTTTTGTCCCAATTCTTCCCATTCCCATTGAAACTTTTCAAATCCCTCTCAAAATTGTTGAAATTCTGTTAAGCTTTTAAAATTCTCTCTAGAATTTTCAAAATCCATGGCCACATGTTTACAATTTCACGTCAAAAAATGGCTAAAATTCCAGTTGAAATTTTTTCAAAGTCCCTTAAAAGTTTTCCAATTTTTGTCCCAATTCTTCCCATTCCCATTGAAACTTTTCAAATCCCTCTCAAAATTGTTGAAATTCTGTTGAAGCTTTTAAAATTCTCTCTAGAATTTTCAAAATCCATGGCCACATGTTTACAATTTCACGTCAAAAAATGGCTAAAATTCCAGTTGAAATTTTTTCAAAGTCCCTTAAAAATTTTCCAATTTTTGTCCCAATTCTTCCCATTCCCATTGAAACTTTTCAAATCCCTCTCCAAATTGTTGAAATTCTGTTGAAGCTTTTAAAATTCTCTCTAGAATTTTCAAAATCCATGGCCACATGTTTACAATTTCACGTCCAAAAATGGCTAAAATTCCAGTTGAAATTTTTTCAAAGTCCCTTAAAAATTTTCCAATTTTTGTCCCAATTCTTCCCATTCCCATTGAAACTTTTCAAATCCCTCTCAAAATTGTTGAAATTCTCTTGAAGCTTTTAAAATTCTCTCTAGAATTTTCAAAATCCATGGCCACATGTTTACAATTTCACGTCAAAAAATTGCTAAAATTCCAGCTGAAATTTTTTCAAAGTCCCTTAAAAATTTTCCAATTTTTGTCCCAATTCTTCCCATTCCCATTGAAACTTTTCAAATCCCTCTCCAAATTGTTGAAATTCTGTTGAAGCTTTTAAAATTCTCTCTAGAATTTTCAAAATCCATGTCCACATGTTTACAAGTTCACGACAAAAAATAGCTAAAATTCCAGTTGAAATTTTTTCAAAGTCCCTTAAAAATTTTCCAATTTTTGTCCCAATTCTTCCCATTCCCATTGAAACTTTTCAAATCCCTCTCAAAATTGTTGAAATTCTCTTGAAGCTTTTAAAATTCTCTCTAGAATTTTCAAAATCCATGGCCACATGTTTACAATTTCACGTCAAAAAATGGCTAAAATTCCAGTTGAAATTTTTTCAAAGTCCCTTCAAAATTTTCCAATTTTTGTCCCAATTCTTCCCATTCCCATTGAAACTTTTCAAATCCCTCTCAAAATTGTTGAAATTCTCTTGAAGCTTTTAAAATTCTCTCTAGAATTTTCAAAATCCATGGCCACATGTTTACAATTTCACGTCAAAAAATGGCTAAAATTCCAGTTGAAATTTTTTCAAAGTCCCTTAAAAATTTTCCAATTTTTGTCCCAATTCTTCCCATTCCCATTGAAACTTTTCAAATCCCTCTCAAAATTGTTGAAATTCTGTTGAAGCTTTTAAAATTCTCTCTAGAATTTTCAAAATCCATGGCCACATGTTTACAATTTCACGTCAAAAAATGGCTAAAATTCCAGTTGAAATTTTTTCAAAGTCCCTTAAAAATTTTCCAATTTTTGTCCCAATTCTTCCCATTCCCATTGAAACTTTTCAAATCCCTCTCAAAATTGTTGAAATTCTCTTGAAGCTTTTAAAATTCTCTCTAGAATTTTCAAAATCCATGGCCACATGTTTACAATTTCACGTCAAAAAATTGCTAAAATTCCAGCTGAAATTTTTTCAAAGTCCCTTAAAAATTTTCCAATATTTGTCCCAATTCTTCCCATTCCCATTGAAACTTTTCAAATCCCTCTCCAAATTGTTGAAATTCTGTTGAAGCTTTTAAAATTCTCTCTAGAATTTTCAAAATCCATGTCCACATGTTTACAATTTCACATCAAAAAATGGCTAAAATTCCAGTTGAAATTTTTTCAAAGTCCCTTAAAAATTTTCCAATTTTTGTCCCAATTCTTCCCATTCCCATTGAAACTTTTCAAATCCCTCTCAAAATTGTTGAAATTCTGTTAAGCTTTTAAAATTCTCTCTAGAATTTTCAAAATCCATGGCCACATGTTTACAATTTCACGTCAAAAAATGGCTAAAATTCCAGTTGAAATTTTTTCAAAGTCCCTTAAAAGTTTTCCAATTTTTGTCCCAATTCTTCCCATTCCCATTGAAACTTTTCAAATCCCTCTCAAAATTGTTGAAATTCTGTTGAAGCTTTTAAAATTCTCTCTAGAATTTTCAAAATCCATGGCCACATGTTTACAATTTCACGTCAAAAAATGGCTAAAATTCCAGTTGAAATTTTTTCAAAGTCCCTTAAAAATTTTCCAATTTTTGTCCCAATTCTTCCCATTCCCATTGAAACTTTTCAAATCCCTCTCAAAATTGTTGAAATTCTCTTGAAGCTTTTAAAATTCTCTCTAGAATTTTCAAAATCCATGGCCACATGTTTACAATTTCACGACAAAAAATTGATAAAATTCCAGTTGAAATTTTTTCAAAGTCCCTTAAAAGTTTTCCAATTTTTGTCCCAATTCTTCCCATTCCCATTGAAACTTTTCAAATCCCTCTCAAAATTGTTGAAATTCTCTTGAAGCTTTTAAAATTCTCTCTAGAATTTTCAAAATCCATGGCCACATGTTTACAATTTCACGTCAAAAAATGGCTAAAATTCCAGTTGAAATTTTTTCAAAGTCCCTTAAAAATTTTCCAATTTTTGTCCCAATTCTTCCCATTCCCATTGAAACTTTTCAAATCCCTCTCCAAATTGTTGAAATTCTGTTGAAGCTTTTAAAATTCTCTCTAGAATTTTCAAAATCCATGGCCACATGTTTACAATTTCACGTCAAAAAATGGCTAAAATTCCAGTTGAAATTTTTTCAAAGTCCCTTAAAAATTTTCCAATTTTTGTCCCAATTCTTCCCATTCCCATTGAAACTTTTCAAATCCCTCTCAAAATTGTTGAAATTCTCTTGAAGCTTTTAAAATTCTCTCTAGAATTTTCAAAATCCATGGCCACATGTTTACAATTTCACGTCAAAAAATTGCTAAAATTCCAGCTGAAATTTTTTCAAAGTCCCTTAAAAATTTTCCAATTTTTGTCCCAATTCTTCCCATTCCCATTGAAACTTTCAAATCCCTCTCCAAATTGTTGAAATTCTGTTGAAGCTTTTAAAATTCTCTCTAGAATTTTCAAAATCCATGTCCACATGTTTACAAGTTCACGACAAAAAATAGCTAAAATTCCAGTTGAAATTTTTTCAAAGTCCCTTAAAAATTTTCCAATTTTTGTCCCAATTCTTCCCATTCCCATTGAAACTTTTCAAATCCCTCTCAAAATTGTTGAAATTCTCTTGAAGCTTTTAAAATTCTCTCTAGAATTTTCAAAATCCATGGCCACATGTTTACAATTTCACGTCAAAAAATGGCTAAAATTCCAGTTGAAATTTTTTCAAAGTCCCTTCAAAATTTTCCAATTTTTGTCCCAATTCTTCCCATTCCCATTGAAACTTTTCAAATCCCTCTCAAAATTGTTGAAATTCTCTTGAAGCTTTTAAAATTCTCTCTAGAATTTTCAAAATCCATGGCCACATGTTTACAATTTCACGTCAAAAAATGGCTAAAATTCCAGTTGAAATTTTTTCAAAGTCCCTTAAAAATTTTCCAATTTTTGTCCCAATTCTTCCCATTCCCATTGAAACTTTTCAAATCCCTCTCAAAATTGTTGAAATTCTGTTGAAGCTTTTAAAATTCTCTCTAGAATTTTCAAAATCCATGGCCACATGTTTACAATTTCACGTCAAAAAATGGCTAAAATTCCAGTTGAAATTTTTTCAAAGTCCCTTAAAAATTTTCCAATTTTTGTCCCAATTCTTCCCATTCCCATTGAAACTTTTCAAATCCCTCTCAAAATTGTTGAAATTCTCTTGAAGCTTTTAAAATTCTCTCTAGAATTTTCAAAATCCATGGCCACATGTTTACAATTTCACGTCAAAAAATTGCTAAAATTCCAGCTGAAATTTTTTCAAAGTCCCTTAAAAATTTTCCAATTTTTGTCCCAATTCTTCCCATTCCCATTGAAACTTTTCAAATCCCTCTCCAAATTGTTGAAATTCTGTTGAAGCTTTTAAAATTCTCTCTAGAATTTTCAAAATCCATGTCCACATGTTTACAATTTCACATCAAAAAATGGCTAAAATTCCAGTTGAAATTTTTTCAAAGTCCCTTAAAAATTTTCCAATTTTTGTCCCAATTCTTCCCATTCCCATTGAAACTTTTCAAATCCCTCTCAAAATTGTTGAAATTCTGTTAAGCTTTTAAAATTCTCTCTAGAATTTTCAAAATCCATGGCCACATGTTTACAATTTCACGTCAAAAAATGGCTAAAATTCCAGTTGAAATTTTTTCAAAGTCCCTTAAAAGTTTTCCAATTTTTGTCCCAATTCTTCCCATTCCCATTGAAACTTTTCAAATCCCTCTCAAAATTGTTGAAATTCTGTTGAAGCTTTTAAAATTCTCTCTAGAATTTTCAAAATCCATGGCCACATGTTTACAATTTCACGTCAAAAAATGGCTAAAATTCCAGTTGAAATTTTTTCAAAGTCCCTTAAAAATTTTCCAATTTTTGTCCCAATTCTTCCCATTCCCATTGAAACTTTTCAAATCCCTCTCAAAATTGTTGAAATTCTCTTGAAGCTTTTAAAATTCTCTCTAGAATTTTCAAAATCCATGGCCACATGTTTACAATTTCACGACAAAAAATTGATAAAATTCCAGTTGAAATTTTTTCAAAGTCCCTTAAAAATTTTCCAATTTTTGTCCCAATTCTTCCCATTCCCATTGAAACTTTTCAAATCCCTCTCAAAATTGTTGAAATTCTGTTGAAGCTTTTAAAATTCTCTCTAGAATTTTCAAAATCCATGGCCACATGTTTACAATTTCACGTCAAAAAATGGCTAAAATTCCAGTTGAAATTTTTTCAAAGTCCCTTAAAAATTTTCCAATTTTTGTCCCAATTCTTCCCATTCCCATTGAAACTTTTCAAATCCCTCTCAAAATTGTTGAAATTCTGTTGAAGCTTTTAAAATTCTCTCTAGATTTTTCAAAATCCATGTCCACATGTTTACAATTTCACGTCAAAAAATGGCTAAAATTCCAGTTGAAATTTTTTTCAAAGTCCCTTAAACGTTTTGGAATTTTTGTCCCAATTCTTCCCATTCCCATTGAAACTTTTCAAATCCCTCTCAAAATTGTTGAAATTCTCTTGAAGCTTTTAAAATTCTCTCTAGAATTTTCAAAATCCATGGCCACATGTTTACAATTTCACGACAAAAAATTGATAAAATTCCAGTTGAAATTTTTTCAAAGTCCCTTAAAAATTTTCCAATTTTTGTCCCAATTCTTCCCATTCCCATTGAAACTTTTCAAATCCCTCTCAAAAGTGTTGAAATTCTGTTGAAGCTTTTAAAATTCTCTCTAGAATTTTCAAAATCCATGTCCACATGTTTACAATTTCACGTCAAAAAATTGCTAAAATTCCAGTTGAAATTTTTTCAAAGTCCCTTAAAAATTTTCCAATTTTTGTCCCAATTCTTCCCATTCCCATTGAAACTTTTCAAATCCCTCTCAAAATTGTTGAAATTCTCTTGAAGCTTTTAAAATTCTCTCTAGAATTTTCAAAATCCATGGCCACATGTTTACAATTTCACGTCAAAAAATGGCTAAAATTCCAGTTGAAATTTTTTCAAAGTCCCTTAAAAATTTTCCAATTTTTGTCCCAATTCTTCCCATTCCCATTGAAACTTTTCAAATCCCTCTCCAAATTGTTGAAATTCTCTTGAAGCTTTTAAAATTCTCTCTAGAATTTTCAAAATCCATGGCCACATGTTTACAATTTCACATAAAAAATGGCTAAAATTCCAG
Source organism: Streptopelia decaocto (assembly GCF_964273445.1). NCBI lineage: Eukaryota > Metazoa > Chordata > Aves > Columbiformes > Columbidae > Streptopelia > Streptopelia decaocto. The sequence continues at coordinate 31,681 of NW_028115007.1, forward strand.
TTGAAATTTTTTCAAAGTCCCTTAAAAATTTTCCAATTTTTGTCCCAATTCTTCCCATTCCCACTGAAACTTTTCAAATTCCTCTCAAAATTGTTGAAATTCTGTTAAGCTTTTAAAATTCTCTCTAGAATTTTCAAAATCCATGGCCACATGTTTACAATTTCACGACAAAAAATTGATAAAATTCCAGTTGAAATTTTTTCAAAGTCCCTTAAAAGTTTTCCAATTTTTGTCCCAATTCTTCCCATTCCCATTGAAACTTTTCAAATCCCTCTCAAAATTGTTGAAATTCTGTTAAGCTTTTAAAATTCTCTCTAGAATTTTCAAAATCCATGTCCACATGTTTACAATTTCACATAAAAAATGGCTAAAATTCCAGTTGAAATTTTTTCAAAGTCCCTTTAAAATTTTCCAATTTTTGTCCCAATTCTTCCCATTCCCATTGAAACTTTTCAAATCCCTCTCAAAATTGTTGAAATTCTCTTGAAGCTTTTAAAATTCTCTCTAGAATTTTCAAAATCCATGGCCACATGTTTACAATTTCACGACAAAAAATTGATAAAATTCCAGTTGAAATTTTTTCAAAGTCCCTTAAAAATTTTCCAATTTTTGTCCCAATTCTTCCCATTCCCATTGAAACTTTTCAAATCCCTCTCAAAATTGTTGAAATTCTGTGAAGCTTTTAAAATTCTCTCTAGAATTTTCAAAATCCATGGCCACATGTTTACAATTTCACGTCAAAAAATGGCTAAAATTCCAGTTGAAATTTTTTCAAAGTCCCTTAAAAATTTTCCAATTTTTGTCCCAATTCTTCCCATTCCCATTGAAACTTTTCAAATCCCTCTCAAAATTGTTGAAATTCTCTTGAAGCTTTTAAAATTCTCTCTAGAATTTTCAAAATCCATGGCCACATGTTTACAATTTCACGACAAAAAATGGCTAAAATTCCAGTTGAAATTTTTTCAAAGTCCCTTAAAAGTTTTCCAATTTTTGTCCCAATTCTTCCCATTCCCATTGAAACTTTTCAAATCCCTCTCAAAATTGTTGAAATTCTCTTGAAGTTTTAAAATTCTCTCTAGAATTCTCAAAATCCATGGCCACATGTTTACAATTTCACGTAAAAAAATTGCAAAAATACCAGTTGAAATTTTTTCAAAGTCCCTTAAAAATTTTCCAATTTTTGTCCCAATTCTTCCCATTCCCATTGAAACTTTTCAATCCCTCTCAAAATTGTTGAAATTCTCTTGAAGCTTTTAAAATTCTCTCTAGAATTTTCAAAATCCATGGGCACATGTTTACAATTTCACGTCAAAAAATGGCTAAAATTCCAGTTGAAATTTTTTCAAAGTCCCTTAAAAGTTTTCCAATTTTTGTCCCAATTCTTCCCATTCCCATTGAAACTTTTCAAATCCCTCTCAAAATTGTTGAAATTCTCTTGAAGCTTTTAAAATTCTCTCTAGAATTTTCAAAATCCATGGCCACATGTTTACAATTTCACGACAAAAAATTGATAAAATTCCAGTTGAAATTTTTTCAAAGTCCCTTAAAAATTTTCCAATTTTTGTCCCAATTCTTCCCATTCCCATTGAAACTTTTCAAATCCCTCTCAAAATTGTTGAAATTCTCTTGAAGCTTTTAAAATTCTCTCTAGAATTTTCAAAATCCATGGCCACATGTTTACAATTTCACGTCAAAAAATGGCTAAAATTCCAGTTGAAATTTTTTCAAAGTCCCTTAAAAATTTTCCAATTTTTGTCCCAATTCTTCCCATTCCCATTGAAACTTTTCAAATCCCTCTCAAAATTGTTGAAATTCTCTTGAAGCTTTTAAAATTCTCTCTAGAATTTTCAAAATCCATGGCCACATGTTTACAATTTCACGTCAAAAAATGGCTAAAATTCCAGTTGAAATTTTTTCAAAGTCCCTTAAAAGTTTTCCAATTTTTGTCCCAATTCTTCCCATTCCCATTGAAACTTTTCAAATCCCTCTCAAAATTGTTGAAATTCTCTTGAAGTTTTTAAAAATTCTCTCTAGAATTCTCAAAATCCATGGCCACATGTTACAATTTCACGTAAAAAAATTGCAAAAATACCAGCTGAAATTTTTTCAAAGTCCCTTAAAAATTTTCCAATTTTTGTCCCAATTCTTCCCATTCCCATTGAAACTTTTCAAATCCCTCTCAAAAGTGTTGAAATTCTGTTGAAGCTTTTAAAATTCTCTCTAGAATTTTCAAAATCCATGTCCACATGTTTACAATTTCACGTCAAAAAAATGGCTAAAATTCCAGCTGAAATTTTTTCAAAGTCCCTTAAAAATTTTCCAATTTTTGTCCCAATTCTTCCCATTCCCATTGAAACTTTTCAAATCCCTCTCAAAATTGTTGAAATTCTCTTGAAGCTTTTAAAATTCTCTCTAGAATTTTCAAAATCCATGGCCACATGTTTACAATTTCACGACAAAAAATTGATAAAATTCCAGTTGAAATTTTTTCAAAGTCCCTTAAAAATTTTCCAATTTTTGTCCCAATTCTTCCCATTCCCATTGAAACTTTTCAAATCCCTCTCAAAATTGTTGAAATTCTCTTGAAGCTTTTAAAATTCTCTCTAGAATTTTCAAAATCCATGGCCACATGTTTACAATTTCACGTCAAAAAATGGCTAAAATTCCAGTTGAAATTTTTTCAAAGTCCCTTAAAAATTTTCCAATTTTTGTCCCAATTCTTCCCATTCCCATTGAAACTTTTCAAATCCCTCTCCAAATTGTTGAAATTCTCTTGAAGCTTTTAAAATTCTCTCTAGAATTTTCAAAATCCATGGCCACATGTTTACAATTTCACATAAAAAATGGCTAAAATTCCAGTTGAAATTTTTTCAAAGTCCCTTAAAAATTTTCCAATTTTTGTCCCAATTCTTCCCATTCCCACTGAAACTTTTCAAATTCCTCTCAAAATTGTTGAAATTCTGTTAAGCTTTTAAAATTCTCTCTAGAATTTTCAAAATCCATGGCCACATGTTTACAATTTCACGACAAAAAATTGATAAAATTCCAGTTGAAATTTTTTCAAAGTCCCTTAAAAGTTTTCCAATTTTTGTCCCAATTCTTCCCATTCCCATTGAAACTTTTCAAATCCCTCTCAAAATTGTTGAAATTCTGTTAAGCTTTTAAAATTCTCTCTAGAATTTTCAAAATCCATGTCCACATGTTTACAATTTCACATAAAAAATGGCTAAAATTCCAGTTGAAATTTTTTCAAAGTCCCTTTAAAATTTTCCAATTTTTGTCCCAATTCTTCCCATTCCCATTGAAACTTTTCAAATCCCTCTCAAAATTGTTGAAATTCTCTTGAAGCTTTTAAAATTCTCTCTAGAATTTTCAAAATCCACGGCCACATGTTTACAATTTCACGACAAAAAATTGATAAAATTCCAGTTGAAATTTTTTCAAAGTCCCTTAAAAATTTTCCAATTTTTGTCCCAATTCTTCCCATTCCCATTGAAACTTTTCAAATCCCTCTCAAAATTGTTGAAATTCTGTTGAAGCTTTTAAAATTCTCTCTAGAATTTTCAAAATCCATGGCCACATGTTTACAATTTCACGTCAAAAAATGGCTAAAATTCCAGTTGAAATTTTTTCAAAGTCCCTTAAAAATTTTCCAATTTTTGTCCCAATTCTTCCCATTCCCATTGAAACTTTTCAAATCCCTCTCAAAATTGTTGAAATTCTCTTGAAGCTTTTAAAATTCTCTCTAGAATTTTCAAAATCCATGGCCACATGTTTACAATTTCACGACAAAAAATGGCTAAAATTCCAGTTGAAATTTTTTCAAAGTCCCTTAAAAGTTTTCCAATTTTTGTCCCAATTCTTCCCATTCCCATTGAAACTTTTCAAATCCCTCTCAAAATTGTTGAAATTCTCTTGAAGTTTTTAAAATTCTCTCTAGAATTCTCAAAATCCATGGCCACATGTTTACAATTTCACGTAAAAAAATTGCAAAAATACCAGTTGAAATTTTTTCAAAGTCCCTTAAAAATTTTCCAATTTTTGTCCCAATTCTTCCCATTCCCATTGAAACTTTTCAAATCCCTCTCAAAATTGTTGAAATTCTCTTGAAGCTTTTAAAATTCTCTCTAGAATTTTCAAAATCCATGGGCACATGTGTACAATTTCACGTCAAAAAATGGCTAAAATTCCAGTTGAAATTTTTTCAAAGTCCCTTAAAAGTTTTCCAATTTTTGTCCCAATTCTTCCCATTCCCATTGAAACGTTTCAAATCCCTCTCAAAATTGTTGAAATTCTCTTGAAGCTTTTAAAATTCTCTCTAGAATTTTCAAAATCCATGGCCACATGTTTACAATTTCACGACAAAAAATTGATAAAATTCCAGTTGAAATTTTTTCAAAGTCCCTTAAAAATTTTCCAATTTTTGTCCCAATTCTTCCCATTCCCATTGAAACTTTTCAAATCCCTCTCAAAATTGTTGAAATTCTCTTGAAGCTTTTAAAATTCTCTCTAGAATTTTCAAAATCCATGGCCACATGTTTACAATTTCACGTCAAAAAATGGCTAAAATTCCAGTTGAAATTTTTTCAAAGTCCCTTAAAAAATTTTCCAATTTTTGTCCCAATTCTTCCCATTCCCATTGAAACTTTTCAAATCCCTCTCAAAATTGTTGAAATTCTCTTGAAGCTTTTAAAATTCTCTCTAGAATTTTCAAAATCCATGGCCACATGTTTACAATTTCACGTCAAAAAATGGCTAAAATTCCAGTTGAAATTTTTTCAAAGTCCCTTAAAAGTTTTCCAATTTTTGTCCCAATTCTTCCCATTCCCATTGAAACTTTTCAAATCCCTCTCAAAATTGTTGAAATTCTCTTGAAGTTTTTAAAATTCTCTCTAGAATTCTCAAAATCCATGGCCACATGTTTACAATTTCACGTAAAAAAATTGCAAAAATACCAGCTGAAATTTTTTCAAAGTCCCTTAAAAATTTTCCAATTTTTGTCCCAATTCTTCCCATTGAAACTTTTCAAATCCCTCTCAAAATTGTTGAAATTCTCTTGAAGTTTTTAAAATTCTCTCTAGAATTTTCAAAATCCATGGCCACATGTTTACAATTTCACGTCAAAAAATGGCTAAAATTCCAGTTGAAATTTTTTCAAAGTCCCTTAAAAATTTTCCAATTTTTGTCCCAATTCTTCCCATTCCCATTGAAACTTTTCAAATCCCTCTCCAAATTGTTGAAATTCTCTTGAAGCTTTTAAAATTCTCTCTAGAATTTTCAAAATCCATGGCCACATGTTTACAATTTCACATAAAAAATGGCTAAAATTCCAGTTGAAATTTTTTCAAAGTCCCTTAAAAATTTTCCAATTTTTGTCCCAATTCTTCCCATTCCCACTGAAACTTTTCAAATTCCTCTCAAAATTGTTGAAATTCTGTTAAGCTTTTAAAATTCTCTCTAGAATTTTCAAAAATCCATGGCCACATGTTTACAATTTCACGACAAAAAATTGATAAAATTCCAGTTGAAATTTTTTCAAAGTCCCTTAAAAGTTTTCCAATTTTTGTCCCAATTCTTCCCATTCCCATTGAAACTTTTCAAATCCCTCTCAAAATTGTTGAAATTCTGTTAAGCTTTTAAAATTCTCTCTAGAATTTTCAAAATCCATGTCCACATGTTTACAATTTCACATAAAAAATGGCTAAAATTCCAGTTGAAATTTTTTCAAAGTCCCTTTAAAATTTTCCAATTTTTGTCCCAATTCTTCCCATTCCCATTGAAACTTTTCAAATCCCTCTCAAAATTGTTGAAATTCTCTTGAAGCTTTTAAAATTCTCTCTAGAATTTTCAAAATCCACGGCCACATGTTTACAATTTCACGACAAAAAATTGATAAAATTCCAGTTGAAATTTTTTCAAAGTCCCTTAAAAATTTTCCAATTTTTGTCCCAATTCTTCCCATTCCCATTGAAACTTTTCAAATCCCTCTCAAAAATTGTTGAAATTCTGTTGAAGCTTTTAAAATTCTCTCTAGAATTTTCAAAATCCATGGCCACATGTTTACAATTTCACGTCAAAAAATGGCTAAAATTCCAGTTGAAATTTTTTCAAAGTCCCTTAAAAATTTTCCAATTTTTGTCCCAATTCTTCCCATTCCCATTGAAACTTTTCAAATCCCTCTCAAAATTTGTTGAAATTCTCTTGAAGCTTTTAAAATTCTCTCTAGAATTTTCAAAATCCATGGCCACATGTTTACAATTTCACGACAAAAAATGGCTAAAATTCCAGTTGAAATTTTTTCAAAGTCCCTTAAAAGTTTTCCAATTTTTGTCCCAATTCTTCCCATTCCCATTGAAACTTTTCAAATCCCTCTCAAAATTGTTGAAATTCTCTTGAAGTTTTTAAAATTCTCTCTAGAATTCTCAAAATCCATGGCCACATGTTTACAATTTCACGTAAAAAAATTGCAAAAATACCAGTTGAAATTTTTTCAAAGTCCCTTAAAAATTTTCCAATTTTTGTCCCAATTCTTCCCATTCCATTGAAACTTTTCAAATCCCTCTCAAAATTGTTGAAATTCTCTTGAAGCTTTTAAAATTCTCTCTAGAATTTTCAAAATCCATGGGCACATGTGTACAATTTCACGTCAAAAAATGGCTAAAATTCCAGTTGAAATTTTTTTCAAAGTCCCTTAAAAGTTTTCCAATTTTTGTCCCAATTCTTCCCATTCCCATTGAAACTTTTCAAATCCCTCTCCAAATTGTTGAAATTCTCTTGAAGCTTTTAAAATTCTCTCTAGAATTTTCAAAATCCATGTCCACATGTTTACAATTTCTCGACAAAAAATGGCTAAAATTCCAGTTGAAATTTTTTCAAAGTCCCTTAAACGTTTTCCAATATTTGTCCCAATTCTTCCCATTCCCATTGAAACTTTTCAAATCCCTCTCAAAATTGTTGAAATTCTCTTGAAGCTTTTAAAATTCTCTCTAGAATTTTCAAAATCCATGGCCACATGTTTACAATTTCACGTCAAAAAATGGCTAAAATTCCAGTTGAAATTTTTTTCAAAGTCCCTTAAAAGTTTTCCAATTTTTGTCCCAATTCTTCCCATTCCATTGAAACTTTTCAAATCCCTCTCAAAATTGTTGAAATTCTCTTGAAGTTTTTAAAATTCTCTCTAGAATTCTCAAAATCCATGGCCACATGTTACAATTTCACGTAAAAAAATTGCAAAAATACCAGCTGAAATTTTTTCAAAGTCCCTTAAAAATTTTCCAATTTTTGTCCCAATTCTTCCCATTCCCATTGAAACTTTTCAAATCCCTCTCAAAAGTGTTGAAATTCTGTTGAAGCTTTTAAAATTCTCTCTAGAATTTTCAAAATCCATGTCCACATGTTTACAATTTCACGTCAAAAAATGGCTAAAATTCCAGCTGAAATTTTTTCAAAGTCCCTTAAAAATTTTCCAATTTTTGTCCCAATTCTTCCCATTCCCATTGAAACTTTTCAAATCCCTCTCAAAATTGTTGAAATTCTCTTGAAGCTTTTAAAATTCTCTCTAGAATTTTCAAAATCCATGGCCACATGTTAACAATTTCACGTCAAAAAATGGCTAAAATTCCAGTTGAAATTTTTTCAAAGTCCCTTAAAAATTTTCCAATTTTTGTCCCAATTCTTCCCATTCCCATTGAAACTTTTCAAATCCCTCTCAAAATTGTTGAAATTCTGTTGAAGCTTTTAAAATTCTCTCTAGAATTTCAAAATCCATGGCCACATGTTTACAATTTCACGTCAAAAAATGGCTAAAATTCCAGTTGAAATTTTTTCAAAGTCCCTTAAAAATTTTCCAATTTTTGTCCCAATTCTTCCCATTCCCATTGAAACTTTTCAAATCCCTCTCAAAATTGTTGAAATTCTCTTGAAGCTTTTAAAATTCTCTCTAGAATTTTCAAAATCCATGGCCACATGTTTACAATTTCACGTCAAAAAATGGCTAAAATTCCAGTTGAAATTTTTTCAAAGTCCCTTAAACGTTTTGGAATTTTTGTCCCAATTCTTCCCATTCCCATTGAAACTTTTCAAATCCCTCTCAAAATTGTTGAAATTCTCTTGAAGCTTTTAAAATTCTCTCTAGAATTTTCAAAATCCATGGCCACATGTTTACAATTTCACGACAAAAAATTGATAAAATTCCAGTTGAAATTTTTTCAAAGTCCCTTAAAAATTTTCCAATTTTTGTCCCAATTCTTCCCATTCCCATTGAAACTTTTCAAATCCCTCTCAAAATTGTTGAAATTCTGTTGAAGCTTTTAAAATTCTCTCTAGAATTTTCAAAATCCATGTCCACATGTTTACAATTTCACGTCAAAAAATGGCTAAAATTCCAGTTGAAATTTTTTCAAAGTCCCTTAAAAATTTTCCAATTTTTGTCCCAATTCTTCCCATTC